>NC_064639.1:350366942-350673480 GCF_023864345.2 Schistocerca serialis cubense
TCGAAAATAGGAATTAACCATAATTAATGAAAAGTGTGAGGTCATCCACACGAGTTCTAAAAGGAATACGGCAAACTTCAGTTACGCGATAAATCAGTCAAATCTAATGGCTGTAAATTCAACTAAATATCTAGGAATTACAATTACAAACAACTTAAATTGGACAGAACACATAGTAAATGTTGTGGGTAAGGCAAACCAAAGACTGCGATTTGTTGGCAGAACACTTAAACATGCAACAGATGTACTAAAGAGGCTACCTACGTTACGCTTGTCCGTCCTCTTTTGGAGTACTGTTGCACGGTGTGGGATCCTTGTCAGGTAAGATTAACGCAGTACATCTAGAAAGTTCAAAGAAATCCAATTCGTTTCGTATTATCAGGATTTGGAGCGGACAACATTAAAACAAAGGCGTTTCTCGTGTCAGTGGGATCTTGTAACAAAATTTCTATCACCAACTTTTTCCTCCGAATACGAAAATATTTTATTGACACAAACGTACGTAGGGAGAAACGACCATCATACTAAAATAAGGGAAATCATGGCTCGCTTGGAAAAATATAAGTGTCCGGTATTTCCACGCACTGTTCTATGGTGGAACAATGGAGAATTATTGTGAAGGTGGTTCGGTGAACCCTCTGCCAGCCACTTAAAGTGTGATTTGCAAAGTACCCATGTAGATGTAGATTAAACCAGTCTTCGGACTGAAAACAACAACAACGTTTCCAATACTGTAGCACTGTTTGAAGTTATGCAACCAGCTACTGCTTTCCTTGAAATCACTGTAAACTATGTTGCGGGCAATTTGGCGTCATAACGCACGATATCACTATCACGCACATCGTGTAAATTGTATCGAGCATCCTTGAAATGGGCAAACACTAGTTTTTGTAACAAGTGGGCCTTGTCCTCCGCCGGCGGTTCTAGGCGCTTCAGTCCGGAACCGCGCTGCTGCTATGGTCACAGGTTCGAATCCTGCCTCGGGCATGGATGTGTGTGATGTCCTTAGGTTAGTTAGGTTTAAGTAGTTCTAAGTCTAGGGGACTGGGTCTCAAATGTTCAGTCCCATTGAGCCGTGCATGGTTAGCGTTTATCCCATTTATTGTTTGTCATCTTCTATTACGTACTGCCGCCTCGTTTTCTTATTCCATTTACTGGCGTCACTAACTTCCTGCCTTATTTGCCCGTGAGCGGCAGCAGCAGCGCATATCGATAAGTGGACTGTTGTACCATCTCTACAGCGACCGATAGTATTTCCGGGTCGTCGTATGTCTGGCAGTCCATTCGGGACGGACCAGCAGTGCAGTCGGGACGCAGCACCAGTGAAGTGGGGGACGGAGCGCCGGTGAGGCGTCGACAGCCAGTGCTGGCCGACTGCTGGCGACACACATGAACTGTCTGGAGGGAGACTGGAGCGGGACGACCAATGGTTGGTCGTTCGGTTGGTCGTCGCATCAGCCTACGTATATTTGGTCCTTTCACCGTTTCCAGGCCTGGGAGTCGGTCGGTTGGCGTGGAGCAGCGAGGAATTCTCCATGGGACGTAGTTTGGCCGGAGCTGCTGGCGGTCTCTATGCAGTGTCGAAGTGTGTGGGGCTGTCCCCATTGCTACGAGGTCTGTGGCTTACTGACACTGGACACGAAAGTTGAGTTTTGATTTAATCTACCAGCAAGTCAAGATTGTTCACATTGTGTCGTTTGGAGTTCATTGTCGGCTGCTGGGATATTCCCGTCACCAACAATGTGGTTTTAAAGTTGGAAAATTCTAGCCACCTTCCGGTGGAGTTTCAGTGTATTTGGTTATTTGAATTGAAGAGCACTAGCGGAATATTCTGCCTTGTGACTCTTAACATTCCGGTTACCTGCCCTGGCCATTGTAAATTTCAGTCACTGTAGTTTCCTCATCATGTTGTTGCTGTCCAGCACGGTGTGTAGTTTGACATCTCCATGTATGATAGGTTGTGGGCGCCAATATCTTCTACGTTGTTCCGTTGAACTCCCTATGTGCCCTGCTCAGGTGAAGTGGAAGTTATCTTGTCGTTGGGCCCGTTGACTGTCAGTCAGTTGGGTTGTCGTTGGATCGTGAATGGTTGATCCGACTGCCTGTCTCACCCAAACGAACGTTAGTGTTTGAATTCCAGGCCGACCCTCGAACATCTGAATGCCCTTGGGTGTATTGCCTTTATTTTATTTGTTCTTGTTGTTGGTGCTTGTATGGCTTGTAACCGATTTTTTTTTTTTAAATTAAGGTTGTTTTGCCCTTAAGTCGTAAGATTCTTTAGGCCTTCAGCCTAATTTAAAGAACTGTTTCACGTAAGACCTTTGGCATTTTAAAGGTTTTAATGTTGTTGAATTTTAAGTGTTGGGCCTTCAGCAGATTTTGAGTTTGATTGCTTTGCTCTTAAAGCCTGCAGCCTAAATTAAAGAACTGTTTCACGCAAGGCCTTTGGTATTAAAAAAAATTAATGTTATGGAATTTTAAGTGTTATGCCTTCAGCTGATTTGAATTTAACTTGTTTGCTCTTGAAGTGTCTGATTCTTTGGGCCTTCAGCCTAACTAAAGAACTGTTTTAAAATAAGGCTTTGCCTTTCTGTTTTAGTTGAGTTTTGCCTAATTAAGAACTGTTTTATGTAAGCCCTTTGTTTTTTCTTTTTGTTTTTCTTAATTTTTTTTTAGCCGTAAGTGTTGGGCTTCCAGCCGATTTTGAATTCAAATTGTTTGCTCTGAAAATCTCAGATTCTATGGGCCTTCAGCCTAAATAAAGAACTGTTGTAAGATAAAGCTTGCCTTTTAAATTTCTGATTATCCTTGCATTTTAAGCTATTGGCCTTCAGTGTTGCATAACGCAGTGTTGCATAACGCAGTTTAAAGGAAATACCATTATTATCGTTATTAATTAAACACACCCACCTATGTCCTTCCTATTTCTGAGTCCTCATTGTAGAGTCCATGCAAAAAACCGTTGCCAGTAGACGAGCACACAGCATGACATACTTGGGGAGAGCGATAGTGGTGGGGGTTGTAGGAAGGTGCTGTAGAGGAAATACTAAGCACTAGAAGGGAACTGCCGTTCTAAACTGAAACCTACACTTACATATTTTATAAATATTAAGTGGAGCCCATACACCCCCACGTTTGCATGGTAATCATTCAAAAATAGCTGTCACCTCAGCTTTGGTTAGTATCTAAAAAGAATTCCGCCGAAAATGCAGCAATTTTTCTCGCGACTTGTTAACCATTTGTAACTTTCAGAGAAACATTATGAGTGGCGAATTTTAAGTAAAACCACCAAATTTCTCTTGTTGCCATGATAAAATTTGCTTCTTTTACCAAAACACAGCGGAGTTTCCACAGTATCACCTCACTAATTTGTTGTGCAGACGCAATTGCGAGGGAATTCTGAAACAGTGGTTTATTGAGTTTATTAATTGGTTCAAAATGGTTCAAATGGCTCTGAGCACTATGGGACCGAACTGCTGAGGTCATTAGTCCCCTAGAACTTAGAACTAGGTAAACCTAACTAACCTAAGGACATCACATACATCCATGCCCGAGGCAGGATTCGAACCTGCGACCGTAGCGGTCTTGCGGTTCCAGACTGCAGCGCCTTTAACCGCACGGCCACTTCGGCCGGCGTTAATTAATTGAGGAACTGAGGAAAAGTAAGGTCAGTATCTTACGAAAAAGAACATCCTCGAACAAAATAAGTGTGTAATGTCTTCATTTATGTTGTTCCGAAGCTGGAGAGGTCTGATGGAGAAATTGGAAGTCAGAGAGAGGAGAATCCTCAGAAAGATCCTAGGCCCGGTAAAAGAAGCTGGGGAATCCAGAAGGCGGCATAACTCGGAGCTCTACGAACATATCGAGAGGCTCTCTGACGGTGCAAGAAAAAGAGTAGTTTGCCATCCTGACAGCTTACTTCAAAATATTTTGAACAATTATGAAGATGATACCAGACAGAAACCCAATGTTGAATTTCCATTCAGTCACCAAGTAAACTACGTATATTTCCAAGCTTGTACTGTCGAATTTCGTTCTCTAGGCTTATTTAAACTAGCAAGTTGTTTAACAATATTTAAAATTTTTGTCTTTTGTAAGCGCAGTTATTTTAAAACGTAAAACGTTAAAATGAGTACAGAGCAAAAAATGCCGCCCCCATTAAGGTGCCGCCCCTAGGCCCGTGCCTAGTGGGCCTATATGTAAATCCGCCATAGGTGTTTAGACGATGTTAAGGTGGCTCTAATAGGGAACTATGACGCAATACCATTCAGTCAAACGAGGAGGATCAGTATACAGTCCGGCCCCTATTGTGCGGGACAATAACTATTAAGAGGGGTAGATTTTTAAACAGGCAAGGAATCGGAGCTGTTATCCGGACTGTCAGAAGAATTGAACAAATGGTGCGACCTCTAAACATAATGTTTGCACGAGAATCCCGAAAAATAATACTACCTAATCCACGTGAGTGTGGCAGAAGGAAGGTGGGGCAGTATATACAAACTGTTGTCAGTGACGGTGATTCCATGTCACCTTAAGTAAAGACATTTCGAAAATCACCGAAGTTAGCCAGTCAGGAGCCGTCTCCTGTGCATAAAAATGGCAACTCCCCTGTTTCACGATAGTCAGACTTTTTCCTGACGGCTACTACTAAGGCTATTGTTGAAAGCTTGGCACTTTAACCGAATAAGACATGGTACATAACAGAGAACGCTAAAGAAAAAGGCATATCCGAATGAACATGAGTTGCTGATAAATATTTCTTTATTTACAATCGATTTCAGTCTTCAAATGATCTTCGGGTATCTTACAGTTATTTACAACGGCCAACATGGCAACTTTAATACTGTGGCGTCAAATAATTTAAAACTCAGCCTGCCACATTTGATCCTCGACTACTGTTGTAATCAGGTTCTAGCTTTTTGTGCGGAGCCGCTCTAAATACTGGGCTGCATTGGCCACTTTTGATTTTAGTGACAAGAGGAAGGCTTAATGTTTTTTTAACGCAACGTTAATGTTTCTACGTGTCAACATTGTAAGTAACTTTAAAATAAATGGAAATGATATGAAGATCAAAACGGTTGTAAATAACCAAATATTCATCAACAACTCTTGGCGGTTGAAATATATTTTTCAAATACTTACTTGCACGCGTTTAGCACAATTGTTTTACGTATCTCCAGTGCACAATGTGATTTTAGTGTATTTTACTTCTGATGAAAGTATATTTAGATATACCGAAACCGTGGTCAAGAATTTTAATAAATTTTTATCCTACAACTGTTTGGCTGTTATCATTTACCGTGAAGAATTTCAGTAGTTGCTGTTTCACCCATGTTTAAAATCTTGAAATTATTTTAAACGAGAACTTTTTGTCTATTGTAGCATACGGCTTTTTTATACACTCATAAGCTGACCTTTATCAATGTTTCCTGTGTCTAGATGTGCTGTCCCAGCATCCGTGTTAATCTCTTAGCTCTGTGGAGTGCAATGTAACAGTGAGTGCTGAACCCTTAAAAAAAAAAGAGATGGTTCTGCATGGTATGACTGTTTTTTTTTCAGCCCTTATTGAGGAATGATTTTCTGTTCTGTAACTCCTTCTACTCATTTTTACAATGAGTGATAGTCGACGGCGACCCTTTAAGCGAAACACAGTAGCCAACCTATACAGAATCCAGAGAAATGGTCAAGCCAACTGTGATTGTGAGCTATAGATACAAATGACCACGTGCTACTGGGATTTACAGTTTATGAGTCGTTGTTGGTGGAACGTAGACAGCAGCTTCAGAGCATTCCTTAGCTTCTTGAATGAAATAGCATCAGTCAGTCAAAAGACAGCATGCGAGTCATGTCCATGACAGAAATTGTGAGAAGAGGAACGGCTCAATAACAGGAGGGGAATCAAGCGAAACTGTCCTAGTACAGCGTCAACTTGTCTTCATTTCCGAAGCCGCTCGGATCCAACAGTAGAGGCTTGCAGGGAGACTGGGATTCAATAATTTACCTGTAAAAAAGGTGATGAAACAGGTATGTCTCCAGTACATCGTCGACTAACTTAGGATCCAAGAGACTCATAAAGTTGTAGCGAAGAGGAAACTGAAAGTAGAGTTGTGATTCTTCAGTTTCTCCATGGGTGTACAGCCGGTCCATAGCGTCCAAGGGGCAGATACGCTGACGAACTGAGCTCCTGACGCAGACGCACATGATTGAGGGTTGACCCTCTGCAGGTGGCGAAGTCTTAGCGCCTAGAGGGTGCTTCTCCTTCTAGCTTCGTGTGTGTGTGTGTGGGGGGGGGGAGATGACATGGTGGTACTGATTGTGACTTGGCTTTGTGCTGGTGTTTTTTTTATTTTTTTTTAAGATGAAAGAATAGTCAGAGGGATAGTAGAAGAAGCAGGAAGACGAACGGCCCAATTGACTGGCCGGCGTAGTATCTAAAAATGATAGATGAAAGGACAGCAGAAGGGACAGTAGGAGAGTGAGGAAAACGACCGGCCCATTGGCTAGCCGGTAACCTACAAGTAAATGACAGATTAAAGGAAAGGAGGAGGGACAGTAAGAGTTGAATAAAAACGAAAGGCCATTATCCAGGCCTCATCTTCATGGTGGCACCAGTGACAGCGGTGGCAGGCAGTCTTGAGGTGGTGAAGTGGAGGGGGGGGGGGGGGGAGGAGGGGGAAAGAGAAAAAAGTCAGAGAGTGACAGATGGCAGATGGAGAAGTGAAAAAGGGAAGGGCCTGTAATGATTAGGCCGACATTGGGGGGGGGGGGGGGCGTGGGGCGGTGGGGGTGGCGTGACCGTGGAGCTGGATGTCATGGCATGGTGATGAGATGGAGCGATGATATGAGAAAGATAAAGTGACATGAGATGAAAGTGGCAAGCGAATGCGGAGTCATGGGGGGCGGAAGAGAAGGTCAGGCCATCGGGTGGTGGTCAGACGGTGGACACAGGGAAAGGATTAAAGGATTGGGAGGGTGTCGGGCTTGCTGGTAGAAGGAAGCAGCTGCAGAAAGGATGCGAGAGTGAAGGAGTGGCACCTCGGCCAGGATGTGGGGTAGGGAAGACGAAAGGGAGGTGGAGGGCACGCCAGAGAGCCCGATTTTGGACGGTTTGGAGTTGGCGGAGGTGGGTGGGGGCAGCATTGCCCCACACCACCGGCGCGTATTCAAGGATGTGACGAACAAGGGAGGTGTACAATCTGACAGCAAGGTGTGTAGGGAGTGAAGTGGTGGGATTGATGAGGGGGTAGAGCAGGCATAGTCGCCCTATCGCCTTTCGATGCACGTCATTGATGTGGGGGCACCAGGGTAACGTCCAATTAATTCACAGTACGAGTCCAAGGGACTGGGGAGCAAGGACCAGCACCTGCAGGAGCCGAATGGGAATATGGCGCTGGCAGATGATAAGGGCTTGGGTTTTGGAGGGATTAAATGCCAGACGTCGGGTCCTAGCCCATTTGGCTAGGGAATCTGTTGCCCCCTGGAGCCGCTGTTGAAGACCTGCCGCACAACGAGAGCGAGAGAAGAGCGCCATGTCATCCGCATAGAGGGCTAAATGTACCCTCGGCGCAGAGGGCAGGTCGGCTGTGAAGAGGGAGTAGAGTAGTGATCCAAGTACACTGCCTTGCAGCACTCCTGCCTTGATACGTCGTCGTGTAGATTGTATGTGGCTATTAGCTGTACATGGGACACTGAAAAGCCGAGTCAGAATAACCTGTAGAGCAGCCCTTTGTTCCAGACTGAATCAAACACCCTGGATATGTCGAGGAGTATGGCCCCGAAGTACTCCCTAAGTTCTATGGCGTCCGGTGCCTCCTCTACAAGACGCAGGAGTTGGTGAGTGGTTGCATGACCCTGCCTAAAGCCAAACTGCTCATCAGGGAGGACTCGTTCTTGGGCAATGTGGATGAGCAGTTGTTTAAGGTACAGCCTCTCGAACACCTTGGAGATGGTGGGCAAGAGTATGAGGGGACAGTAGCTGTGCAGGGGAAACGAAGAGCCTCCCCAGCCTTGGGGATGGCGATCACCTCGGCATGTTTCCAGACAGTGGGAAATTGTCTGGTTGTGAGGATGTTGTTGAAGGTGGCCTTCAGGATGAGAATAGAAGCTGGGGGTAGCTGCTTGAGGAGGGCGTTGGTCAGCTTGTCGGGGCAGCCAGCATTCTTGGAATTGAGGTACCCCAGTTGCAGTTCAACCTCTTCTTCGTTGATGGGGGTGATTTGATCCTCAAGATCCTGGACGGCAAGGAGTTGTGGGAGGTGTGCCGTCAACAGGCAGATATGGTTGGGGTCGATGGGGTCATCGACCGGAGTGAAGTTGTGCGCGAAGACGTCGGCCAAGGCATTAGCCTTAGCGTCAGATTTGGACACAAAGTCATTACTGACCTGGAAGGGGGGGAATCCGTTGCCTACGTCGCAAAAGGCTTTTTGTGAGCCGCCATGCAGATGGATCACTCAGGCCAATGGCAGAGATTTTGTCCTCCCATGCCTGATTGCGGTGGTCTTGCACCGCAGCCTTGGTTTGGCGCTGCACTCTATTGATTAAGCCCTTGGTTGCCAGGTTCCAAGTAAGCTGCCATTCTCGGATGGTCTGGTTTTTCTCTGTGATGAGAGCACAGATATGAGGAGGGTGTGGACACAGATGGTCTGGGGGTTGATATGGATGGTGAGGGGTCGCTGCAGCTGCAGCATCGAGAGCAATGGTGATGAGATGGGTAAGGGTGCGATTTGCATCCGTTTGATCGGCAGCAGGGATGTTGGGTAGGGCTGCTTCGACCCATTGCTGGTAGGACTGCCAGTCAATATCACGGATGTTCAGGCCAATATGCAGCAATACCATATGTCCAACGAGATCGATGGAGCAGATGAACGGCCGGTGGTCAGAGGCCAGAGCGATGCGGGTGTCTGCAGTGATGGGGTGGGAAGACATTTCACCACTGCAATGTCTAAGACATCTGGGGGATGTCATGCAGTAGGGTATATGGTGGGATTGTATGGGCCAATGGTGTGGGTGTGATGCCGCTCAGCGACCCAGCAGAGTCAACAACCTGATGTGTTGGTAACTCTGCTGTTCCAGGCAGCATGCTTGGCATTGAAGTCGCCGCCAACGAAGACGTCGTTGCCGAGCAACAGCAATGCCTCATAGTCTGGTGTTTGGAGAAGGCCTTGTGGTGGTCTGTAAAGAGCCACGAACGTGTTAGGACCCCTCACCGTGTGGACAACAACGTCAGTGGCTTCCGCAGTGTTGAGTTGGGGGAGAGGGATGGGGTTGTGGCGGAGGGAATTACGCACGTACATGGCTGTACCACCGTAGGCACTGGGCCTGTCAGTCCTGTAGCAGGAGTAGTTCGCTACACGGACAAAAACACCAGGTTTGAGGTGTGTTTCAACGTCAAGGCAAATGTCGACCCCCTCTTCGAGGAGGAACTGTTGGAATTCGCCCTGTTGTTTGTGGAGACCATTGGCATTCCAGATCATGGCTGTCAACCCGTAGTTTCTAATTGCCATGACTGGTAGGAGTGGGGTTGGCAGTGGAGGGGGACATGAATAGGGAGAGGGTGGAGGCAAGTTGGAGGTGGATGGTTTGGACCAATGAGTTGAAGGCAGTGGTGATTGCCAAGGTCAGAGCCTCGACAATGTTGGAAATGAGGTCACCGAAGTGGGTGGGAGTAGAGGACAGGCTGGGGAGAGGGTGTTGCTGCAATTGTACCGGGATGGGAGGGGAGGCAGCAGAGCTTGACACCCGCTGTTGGGGTGGGGAAGGAACAGCGGGGCATGATGCCCACTGTGAGGAGGAGGAAGCAGAGCTTGAGACCTGCTGGGGAGGGAGGAGGGAGAATGGTGTGGGGGAGTGTGGGATGGGGATAGAGAGGAGGGGGGGTGGGTAGGAGCCCAGACTGGCGGGATGGGAGCGAGAGGCATGGTGGGGGTAAGTCCAGGGCGCCAACCCCCCCACTCCCCCCCAGGTCGCCAGAGTAGCTGATGCCTGGACAGGGCATCGCAAAGGGCCCCAAAGAATGATGCTGATTAGCTCTGAAAGACTTAGTTTTGGGGCAGCCCACGTAGCTGCCCGTATGGTTCCCGCCACAGCGGGTGCAAGTGGGAGACGCCTCTCGGGGTTTGGAACACTCCGAGGAGGCATGACCCCCAGCGCACTTCACACAGTGCACTTCATGGGTGCAGTCACCTGCAAAGTGTGCCAGCCCCTGACAGCGGTAGCACACCAGTCAGCCTCCTGGAGCGAGGCTCCTCCATCGTCACGCTAACGCGATGGAGGTGAGGGTGGGGAGGAGGCAGTTCTCTGGCATGTCTGGGGCAGAGGCGAAGAAGAGTGGGGTGGGGCGACAGATACAGTGGGAGATGATTCTGGAAATTACTTTTGGTGTAATGTTGAGGGCAGTTAAGGCCACCTTCAGGTCGTCGTCAGTGTACTTCATAGAGAACTCCCTGATGACGATCCCGAGGTGGTGAGACTTGGTTGGGGGGGGGGGCCGACAATTCACTGTTGGGGTATGGAGGCTATGGAGGACTTTTATGGGTCTTCTGGGGACTGAACGGACAGGCGGAAGAAGTCCTTGCCTGCCATTTTGATGTGATAGGGGGAGGTGGTGATTGAATTCAGTATGTCAAGGAGTCCTTTAAAGGGCTCCTTGTACTCAATGATGATGGGTGGGAGAGCAGGGGGGGTGGCTGAGGCTGGGGGGTAGGGATAGGTGGTGGGGGGATGTCTGCAACGCCATCAGTAGCCGCAAATGTGTTGCGGATGAGCACGTCCACAGCAGTTGCGGCGAGTTGCCGGCAGGGTGCCATTTTGCGCGGCACTTGGATGCCCTCTGCATCAACAACCGCCTTCTTCTTCTCGGTTTGCCCGCATTCTGCAGGCTGGATGGCCTTCGAGTCAGAGGAGGAGGCTAGCGTCTGCTTCCGACAGTCAGTGACTAGGTGCTGATGGTCGTCATCATAGTCCATCAGACTCCCGTCGTCTCTGTTGTCGGCCGCAGCAGCCATGTTTGGGTAAAGGAGGGCCTGCAACCAAATGCTGTCGACCTGCGGCCCCCCCCTCCTCTAGGGCGTCATGGAGGGCAATGGACTGCTCAGCGAGCCCCTACTGGATGTCAGCGTCTGTCATCAACACCGCGTCAAGGTCGTCCCCTGGTACAGAAGACGACGGTTGCGGGACGCACACGGCATCCTCGATGTCAGGCATGTCGGGGGTGGCCCTGGGGAGAGGGAGGGAGGGGGGAGCGTGACCTTGACCTCGGCGCACGCGGGCTTGTCCCACGTGCAGGGGGCCCAGGTGCACAAGATTCCCTAGCCCTTGGTGCAGCTTCATTGATAGCTGCATCAATGAAGCTGTGACCGGGAATGACGATGGTGGGACAGATGGCGGCGGTTGTGATGGTTGTTGTGGTGATGGTGGAGGTGGAAGTGGTGGAGACTGGGGGCGCAGGTGCATCCCCGGTCCCAGCATGCTTCATCCATTTCATTGCCAAATCATTGTCAGAGGACGCATACAGAGGGTTCGTAAGTGGGGGGCCGGACGGGGCCATCTACTGAGCAAGCTCCGCCGGACGGCGATCCGCGTCACCCTTAGCTCCCGTATGCACGTCCTGCTCTCGCAGCATCCCAGCTTGGAATGAGTTCCTGAGGGCGGGCGGTCGTCTTAAATTCCCTCCCCCTGCGAGGCGTTCTCTCCACGGTCCGCACCCGCGGCCGTGCGTCTGTGGTCTTTGAGATGAGATGCAGGCGTCGGTGTCTGTGGTTGCATTGGTGTAATTGCCTCGTCTGTCATGGTCGCCCGATTGTTTTCCTTGCTGAACGTCTTTTTAATTAGACTCAGTGCTGTTTCCCCATGCCTTGCTGAGGCTATAGCCGCAATGTTGGTTAATGAGTCTGTATCTGGTAGGAATTTCAATAGCCTCTCTAACGACACTGTCCCATTATTTGGATGTCTGTGCCAAGACCCTGGTATGTTTGAGTCCATTTCGTGATTTTCGGACAAACAGTGCTCTGGGACTGCCGACTTCTCGGGGTACCTAAGTCGAGTGTGCCTCTGATGTTCTCAGCAACGATCGTCGATGGTGCGCACTGTCTATCCAATTTAAGTCTTCCCACACTGACACAGAATCTGGTATATGCTGGCCTTCTGCAAACGGAGATCGTCTTTGACATTCCCCAATAAAGATCGTGTTTTATTGGATGGGCAAAAGACAGTTCCTACTCAGTGTGTCTTCAATATTCATGCTGTTTTCCCCGATAGTGCGCCAGTGTACGGTATATAGGTAGTGGCTATCTCATTTCTCCACATGCTGTACTGTAGAGGTGGGGCAGAGAGCGCGTCTGATCTGCCATTTCGAGTACCCATTTTTCTGGAATACAGTTTTGAGGTGTTCCAGCTCATGGGGCAGACTCTCTGCATCAGAGGTGGATTGCGCCCTGTGTGTCAGTGTTTTTAACACCCCATTCCTCTGCGAAGAGTGGTGGCAGCTACACACAAGCAAATACATGTCGATGTGCGTTTTCTTCCTTTTTACCCCGTGGTCCAAGGTGCAATCAGCTCTTCTTTTGACCATGGTGTCTAGGAATTGTAATCTTCATTCTGCTTTGGTCTCCGTAGTGAATTTGATGTTCGGATGTATGGAGTTCAGGTGTGTAAGGAAGTCTAGGAGCTTGTCCATTCCATGGGGCCGGATCACGAACGTGTTACCCACATAACTGAGAAAACAAGTAGGTTTCCATTTGGATGACGCCAAAGCTTCCTCCTCGAAGTACTCCATATAGAAATTGGCGGCCACAGGCGAGAGTGGGCTCCCCATTCTGCACATAAGAAGGCCTCGGGATGTTGGATATCTAAATTCTCTCGTCTCTCTCACAAACCATTGCTGGAGGCCCCACGCAAGACGGTCATAAATCTCACGGACATTGGCTGACTGGGGATGCAGTTTCTGTTCTGGAGAAGGGACTTAATTTTGCTCCCACACCTAGGTTCACGCCGCTAGCGGACATTTTCAGTGCAGTTGAACAGGTTGCTGCGCGACTACCATCTGAAGCAGTTGAAGAAGTACGCTGGGAAACCTGCCGTGCTCTGATGAGAACTAAACCGATCAAGTCGAATATTACCAGCAGGAAAAGGGCAGCCATTCGAGACCTGTGAAACAGCGCTAAGATTGTTGTCTTACCAGCTGACAGAGGCAATGCTATGGTTGTTCTTTCCCATAAGGACTACATTGATAAGATGCAGAGCCTGCTAAATGACGAATCTTACAGGAAGACCAACGCTGACCCCACAAATATGGTGGAGAACAAGATTTGGGCTCTTCTCAAGGACGTGGATTTACCAGAGGGTGTCGCCAAGAAATCGACACCTCAAGGACCTGTACCACCAAGACTTTATGACTTCCTAAAATCCACAAAGAAGGCGTGCTGTTACGCCCAATTATCACCAACATTAGGGCAACTACATACTTCCTGGCAGATTTTACGAAGCCCTTTTTTGGGTAAATGCACTCATCACGTTCATAATTCTGTGGATTTCGTAAAACGTCTCGACAACTCCAAGCTGAAAGACTCAGATATCCTGGTGAGTTCTGGTGTTGTTTCGTTATTCACTAGGGTGCTTCTTCGAGAGCCAGTTGAGCTTATTGCACAGAAATTTGATGAGAAGACGACCGACTTCTTCAGACGTGTTCTGACCTCCACATATTTTCTCTTTAATGGACAATACTATGAACAAACAGAAGGAGTCGCAATGGGGAGCCCACTCTCGCCTGTGGTCGCCAATTTATATATGGAGTGCTTCGAGGAGGAAGCTTTGGCGTCATCCAAATGGAAACCTACTTGTTTTCTCCATTATGAGGGTGACACGTTCGTGATCCGGCCCCATGGAAGGAACAAGCTCCTAGACTTCCTTACATACGTGTGAACTCCATAATCTGAACATCAAATTCACTATCGGGGAAACTAGGACGAATATTGAGGAAACACCGAATAGGAACTGTCTTTCGCCCACCCAATAAAACACGAGCATTATCGGGGAGTGTCGAAGACGATCTCTGTTTGCGGAAGAGACTGGCGTATACCAGATTCCGTGTCAGTGTGGGAAGACTCATATTGGACAGACAGTGCGCACCATCGAAGATCGTAGCTGAGAACATCAGAGGCACACTCGACTTAGGTACCCCAACAAGATAGTGTCGGAAGTTCCATGCGGCTTTTCGCGGATGATGCTGTAGTATACAGAGAAGTTGCTGCATTAGAAAATTGTAGCGAAATACAGGAAGATCTGCAGCGGATAGGCACTTGGTGCAGGGAGTGGCAACTGACCCTTAACATAGACAAATGTAATGTATTGCGAATACGTAGAAAGAAGGATCCTTTATTGTATGATTATATGATAGCGGAACAAACACTGGTAGCAGTTACTTCTGTAAAATATCTGGGAGTATGCGTACGGAACGATTTGAAGTGGAATGATCATATAAAACTAATTGTTGGTAAGGCGGGTACCTGGTTGAGATTCATTGGGAGAGTGCTTAGAAAATGTAGTCCATCAACAAAGGAGGTGGCTTACAAAACACTCGTTCGACCTATACTTGAGTATTGCTCATCAGTGTGGGATCCGTACCAGGTCGGGTTGACGGAGGAGATAGAGAAGATCCAAAGAAGAGCGGCGCGTTTCGTCACAGGGTTATTTGGTAACCGTGATAGCGTTACGGAGATGTTTAATAAACTCAAGTGGCAGACTCTGCAAGAGAGGCGCTCTGCATCGCGGTGTAGCTTGCTCGCCAGGTTTCGAGAGGGTGCGTTTCTGGATGAGGTATCGAATATATTGCTTCCCCCTACTTATACTTCCCGAGGAGATCACGAATGTAAAATTAGAGAGATTAGAGCGCGCACGGAGGCTTTCAGACAGTCGTTCTTCCCGCGAACCATACGCGACTGGAACAGGAAAGGGAGGTAATGACAGTGGCACGTAAAGTGCCCTCCGCCACACACCGTTGGGTGGCTTGCGGAGTATCAATGTAGATGTAGATGAAGTCGGCAGTCGCAGAGTCCGAAAATCACGAAATGGACTACCAACATACCAGACATCTAAATATTGGGAGAGCGTTGTTAGGCTATCAAAATTCGTACCAGGGATGGACTCATCAACCGAGATTGGGGCTATAACCTCAGCAAGGCATGGGAACCATTACTGAGTCTAATTAAAAAGACACTCAGAAAGGAAAACGAACAGGCGACCAGGGCGAACATGGCAATTACACCGATGCAACCACAGACGCCAACGCCAGTGTCTCAGCGACCGCCAACACACGGCCACGGGCGCGGACCGCAGAGAGAACGCTTCGCAGGGAGAGGGGATTTAAGATGGACACCCGCCCTCAGGAGCTCAGCAGTCTGCGCTGAGCCGCCGTAGCAACAGGTCACTTATGCTCCACGCTGCGCTTTGTCCCACTCGCGCCTTCGTTCTCGCGTGCCTTAGCCCGCGCACCTTTGTCAAGGCAAGCTGGTCAACGACGACCGCGTGGCAGAAGCTGCAGCGGACTCTCCACTGCTGACGACTCGCTTGCGAGTGCGCTAGCGGCGAAACTGTTGTCTGTACCTCACCACTGGCTGCGACACAAACCGATTCAGGAATCGATTTGCGTCACGCCTAGAGAACGATAGGGCAAGCCATGATCCAGGACTCCCTTTGTGTGGGACCAATGGACCTGAAAAACGGCGAACAGATGGTCACAGAGGACTCCGCCCCGACAGGGCGCGCTCTGGCGGTGGCAACGTCCGACCCACAACCCGCGGTAAACCAGGCCACGATCACGGTCGATGCCTCTGCCCCCCCCTCTCGCGGGGGTCGAGTTATTTGCCGTAATGAACCGTATGGCCAAAGCCGCCTCAGCCTCCAAACGTGAGGCCGCAGAGAAGCTGTACGAGAGGTTTATGTGCTATGAATTAGGCGCCACACTGCCAGGTGCAGCCAGGGAAGAGGCCAAGCTACTGCTGGGAGCCCCACCAGGCGTGTCCAAACAAGAGGACACTGCCCTGCCGGAGACGGCTCTGAAGGAAGTAGCACCACCAGGTGTGTCCAAACAAGAGGACACCACCAGGCATGGCTTCACAAGTAGCCACTGTCCTGCTGGCCGCCACATCGGTACAGGCCAATCAAGAGGCTGCTGACCTACCAGCAGAAACTCGCGAGGACGCGAACATTCCAGAGGCAAATCTAGAGCAACTCATTCTAGAGGAGGAGGCCATGGAAGTCGCTGTACTATCCAGAAAGAGACCAGCGGATGACGATGAAATGTCCGCAAACACTTCTTCTGTTGGCAGAGCGCAGCAGAAGAAGAAGCCAAGTGCCCCAGAGGGCGCTATATTGACAACGACGCCGCCCAAGAAGACGAAGAGGGGTTTGTCGTCCCCAAGCGGAGGCACACGGCTCGGGTAAGGAAGCTCGAGCAGGTGCAGCCGCTTCCAACAGCAAACTCGTTCGAGAACGCGCCGACAGATTACGAGGCTATGGACGCAACAACCGTGCAGCCGAAAACGGTGGCCCTTCCACCAATAAACGTTCTTTGGAAGGATACCTTTCGAGCCTTCCTAGACGAATTCTCTGATGGTGTATGCACACCGCCCAAAGTTAAAACAGGCGGGTGTGAGTTATTGGGCATCATGCTCGCTAACATGGAAGACTACTGCGCAACTATGAAAAAGATTAGGGATGAGGGGCTGTTCTGCTACACACATGACGCAGAGCGACTTTCTCTCCTGAAGGTAGTCTTCCGACACCTCCCCATGAGTATGGAACATCCCATCTCAAGGAGGAACTCGCCACCTTGGGATATGGGGTACGCTCTGTGGGCCTCATGAAATCGCCCAGGACATGGAGGGACATGCCACTGTTCCTTGTTGTTCTGGTCGACAGCATCTAGGTGCGTAACATATTCCAGCTAAAGATGGTACCCATGGTAAATATCGAAGTCGAGCCGCTCAGGGCAAAAGGAAGTAGGGCCCAGTGCTTTTCGTGCCAGGGCCTGGACCACATGGCTCACTTCTGCACGATGCTGGCCGGTTGTGTAAAATGTGCGAGATCGCATGAAAGCAGGGAGTGTAAGAAGATAAAAGAAGAGCCACCCAAGTGCTGCAATTGCAGCGAACCTCATGTAGCCAGTTACAGTGGCTGCAATCTCTTTATGAAAACAAATCGTCGTGGTCGTGGCCAGAGAGCAGCGTCACGCCCAGTCCAACAGGGGACAAGCTATGCTGCAGCCGCAAAGGGCTCAGATACAGCCCGCCAGCGGCAGCAACAACCACCCCCCCCCCCCCCCAACTCCACAAAAGCGCCTGCAGTAACAAACTCGCTGCCAACTGCCACTGCTGGTCCCAAACTGTCCCCAGCCGACACCCAAGGTAGCAGACAGAGCCTAAAATGCCCCCTCCCCAACCCTCCCGCCCAATCCACGCGTGTAGATGCGCAGGTCGGCGGTTCCGTGGCAGCTGCCACACCAACACTGGTGGCTGCATTTACCCTGAGGGCTTTCCCAGAGCCCCCCATAAATCCCAGCGTGGACACAACCCAGTTGAGTGCACTTCTGCATTCATTAAACTCAATGTTGCAACAACTGCCCGTACTTGTCCAAGCAGTCATGGTGGCCCTCCAGGCCAACACTGTCCAAGCCCCGAACGACAATGGATAATCCCCATATATGAGGCCTATCAGTTTGCGGCTTTAACACAAATGGTCTGGTGAGGCAGCAAGGTGAGTTTCTCAACTTCCTGCAGGAAGAGGCAATTGACATCTGTCTTGTCTGTGAAACTCACCCTAAGCCTGGCGTCCAACTCTGAGCAGCAAATTACGCCTGCTATCGGTTTGACAGGCCGACTGCTGGAGGCGGGATGGCTGTCTACACATGGCGCACACTGAGGCATCACTCCATCCACCTCCCTGACCTCGTAGCCATGGAAGCTACGTTGGTCAGTGTGTCCACAGCCATAGGTCAGATAACCTTTGTAGCGGCCTACAAGCCCCCAAGCGTGATTCCCTCCAACCAGGATGTCAACGCCCTACTGTCAGTCGGTGGGCAGGTTTTCAATGTGGGTGACTTTAATGCGAAGCACTCGGAATGGAACTCCTGCTGCACAAATGCCAGTGGCTGTCGCCTTCTCCAGGCTGCCCAGAGAAATGGTGCTATAGCGCTGAGGCCATACGAGCACCCAATCTTCCCTGCTCGCCACTTGTCTGATGTGATGGACATTGCCTGAATCAAGGGTATTGGGCAACACATCTCCACCTCGATGCGCTGTGCAATGTCTTCTGATCACATGCCAGTGATCTAAGACGTGGACATCATCAGTGCTGCCGTTCCACCACATCGCCCAAACTTTAGGTGCCTGAACAGAGAGCTCCACCAAGAGGAGGTCCTCTCTCTCTTGGAAGATGCACCAGATCCTGCTGCAGTCGGCACTGACGCTGTCCTGCAGTACCTCACCCAAGAACTCCTCAGGGCTGTGGAGGCAGCTTCTCTGCCGCCCCCACAGCATTCACCGGTACACTCCCATCACCTTCCTCCAGAAATCAGGAAGACGATTAGGGAGAAAAATAGACTCTTCCGAGAATGGCAACCGACACGTCATCCTCCCACCAAAGCCCGCCTAAACTACATGCGCCACGAGATCAAGGCAGCGGTTGAGGCCCACCGCAACAGGGAATGGGCAGAGCTGGTGGCAACACTAGATTCTGCTGACGGCAACGCTTGGCGCGTTGCGAAGTGGTTTCTGAGACGTCGGCGGCGTGTCCCACCTATTATGGTAGGACAAGACGGTATCAGTCACCCGGATGAAAAGGCGAACGTGTTGGCTGACCACTTCGGGGCGTCTTTCACGCCTATGGAAGACGTTGTGGATGTGGAATATGTCCACCTAGTCCAAACACAACTACCCACCTTCCTGGCAGCCAGGGAAGAGGGAGATGACATAGAGCCGATCTCTGTGAAAGAAGTGTCCGCGCAGCTGCGGACACTCAGCCCCAAAAAGGCGGGAGGGGATGACGGCATCATCAGCATCCTCTTTCGCGAACTTCCAGCAGAGGCCTACCAGAACTTGACAGACATCTTTAACGTGATCCTGCGTACAGGGATCTACCCTTCTGCGTGGAAACATGCGGATGTGGTAGCAATCCCGAACGCAAACAAGGACCCTCGTCTGGCGGCATCCTACCATCCGGTTAGCCTTCTGCCCACGCTTTCAGAGGTATTCGAGCGGTTATGTGCAAAGCGGCTCCTCAGGCACGTGGAAGCTGAACATCTCCTTCCAGACGAACAGTTCGGTTTTCGCATGGGCCAGTCCACAGTCCACCAACACTTGCGACTCGTGGAAGACCCATGTGAGCCCTGGAAACCCAGGAATACCTAGGGGCAGTGTTCCTGGACGTTTCCAGGGCATTTGAGTCGGTGTGGCACGACGGCCTCGTGTATAAACTATTTGTGCACGGGGTCCCGACGCCACATGGGGTGCTACTGAAATCATACCTAGAAAAAGGCACTTTCCACGTGCGCCTGGACGAGGGAGTGTCTGCCCAACGACCAATTCAGACTGGAGTGCCGCGGGTGGCGCAAGTGTCGCTGGCGCTATATGCCGACGACACGGCGCTACTCGTCCGAAGCAAGAACATATTAGAAATGCGACGTCGTCTCCAGCTTGCGAGCGAAGCGCTAGGAAGATGGTCCACGAAATGGAGGCTCAAATTTAATGCTGCTAAGAGCCAAGCAGTCATATGTACAAAACGACTGCTTCCTGCCGCTACCGGTTCCTTTCAGTGGCACGGTACATGTTTCCAGCAGCGGTTCACCCGCTTGACGGTGTCTCTGGATACGACCGTCTACTAGTGTAACGAGAAACGTGATCCATCCAATTAGGCGACACGTTTCGATTGATCCACGGTTCAATATTGACGATGCCCACTGCTATCGTAATTGACGATATCTTTGGGACAAGTTGGCAACATTTAGGGATCATCTGATGCAGAACACACCGTTAAATAGTGTCCACTGAACGATGGTCTCCTACGCACTTGCCCTTTGACGTCACATACGCCACAGATCGCCGTCTGTCCTGATTTACAGAGCAGACAAACCTGCGATCTCCACGTTCTGTCATGGAGCGTGGGCGTCCAACATCATGTCACCTGCTCGAAGTTTCGCTGTATTTCAACCACTTTCCATAGATGCTCACGACAGTAGCACGCGAACAGCCGACCAGCTTTGCCGTTTCTGAGATCCTCGTTCACAGGAAACGAGTCGAAAAATCTGCCTCTTGTGAAAGTCGTCCATGTCAGTGGATCTCCTCATTTGCAACCGCATCGTTGCTCGAAAGATACCGCATTCATCTCTCCTCCGTTTGACGGTCCGCCTGTATCGTCCGCCCTTGGGCCTCTTTTATTCGCTCCAACTAAGTAACAATGCTAGGATGATGTGAGAAAAATGTTGCTGAGCGACAGAATTGAGCTTCACGTGGGGGATAAACATTCTATTAATATGTCTGAAAACAGTTGTAGTAAAATAACACGCAGTCACACAGTAATTCAACTTGCTGGGGAAAGAAGTACCTGGCCGTAGCAGGGTTCACGTTGACAGTAGCATGACAAAGCGTCTAAGAGCAAGGAGCGTCTGGGGGCCAGCACCATTTAATGAATATTTGATTTGAACATGTCCGGTCAGTCTTTCAATGTATACTTAGCGGTCTGACGTACTGATATTAGCCTTACCAGGACGGTTATTTGAATTTATTTACTGTTAATATTGATTGAAATATTTGAAGGATATCCAGAGAATTACGAGGCGCAGTTCTTATAACACTTATTTACAGAATGCACGTAGAAGTTGTCTTATGCAAGCATTACGTCGTTTTTCTTATTATTTTGAGAAAGTCTGAGTGAATGTGTGCATTTAGTACACTTCAAGGTAAGAAAACGACGTACCATGAAGGGATTATCCGAATGAGACGGAAATCGGTAGATGTGATGTACATGTACAGACAAATAAATAATTACAATTTCAGAAAAAATGGAAAATTTATTCAAGCGGAAGACCTTCACATATTGAGTAACTCCACAATGCTTTGGTCTATCTCTGACTCTTATGCAAGCAGTTATTCGGCTCTGTATTGATTGACAGAATTGTTGGAAATCCTCCTGAGGTATATCACGCAAAATTACGTCCAATTGATGCTTTACTCTTACATGGATATGGTGTCTGTTCTTTTGGACATATCCAAAAAAACAGACACCATTGATGACCTGCAGCCGCCTAGAACGAAATTATAATTATATATTAATACTGTGGCGTTCGCTGTGTTATTCAGTGGTTTGGTATTTAACTAATTTGTGAATGGAAATGATAATCTTATATTATTACATTGAGTAATTACTAAATAATTTTTCTCCCGGCTAAAGATTTGATCAAGTTGCTAAAGAACTCCAAGTTAACGTCGTGTTAAAGTGTTGTCTGTAAGTTGAGTAAGTGTCACTAAATCACAGTTCATACAACGGATTCTATACAACTATGGATTATGATGGAAACAGTTATCTTCTGCAAAATGATCATTAAAACCACCGAATATCAGCCACGCACAACACTGACATATGTTACCTGAAACAATATTCTTCGCAACTCGTGCGTAATTAATTTCGGCTCCATACATCAGCTAGAAAAGTTTGTTATAACGATCGTGCTATGAGCACTGTTTTTAAAGAACCAATCTGGTTCGAATCATTTTCATTAAAATAAGTTCGGTACAACCGGTGCACATTTATTTTTACACATTTGCATTACGTTCGGCATTTATGTCTGCAGAGTTGCGTAATTTGAATTTGCCGCTGAGATAATTGTTAAGATGGCGGCAGACAATTGATAGAGACTTTCTATTGTTAGACCAAATAAGTAAGTATTTGAAATGATTATTGAACTCTATAAACTATACTTTCATATTGTGCACTATTTAGACCTCATCAAGCAAACATTTGATTTGTTTCTAAGGAAAACTCAGACAAAAACGCGATACAAGTCGCTATCATCAATGGCTCCGCTCGTTGCAGCGGAAAGAAATAATTAACAGATAATGCTTACTGAGAGAGGGATTAAAGTTACAAATAATTATTCACTCATATTTATTATAATAATGAACTCTATTTTCAAGTTATAATTAACAAATAATTACAATTTCTTAACAGACCTTAGTTTGATATGCGTCCGCAACTTACAAAAGCCAACCAACAAAAGGTAAAAACAAAGGAAGACAAACGCAGGTCATAAAAGGAAATTACAATTATCATTGTCTTTGTATAATACACATCGATCTGTCCAATTATATCATAGAATATTATATAAATAATTAATATTTATAAGTTTTCACTGTTTTTTCATACGTCGAATAGATAATGTTTATAACTGTTAGAGGCATAATTTCCTCTCGTCGCACTGTAGCCAAAAATTTATCACGTGGATGTTACAATACCTGCAGCTGCTGACGGACGTTGATATATATCAACAGGGACAGGTGAAAATGCGTGCCCCGACCGGGACTCAAACCCGGGATCTCCTGCTTACATGGCAGATGCTCTATCCATCTGAGCCACCGAGGGCACAGAGTATAAAGCGACTGCAGGGACTATCTCTCGCACGCCTCCCGTGAGACCCACATTCTCACCTTGTATGTCCACACACTACATTTGTAGTGTCCCTACCCAACACACTCATTACTCGTGGAAGACATTCTTACCAAGTCCCATAAGAGTTCGGGTAATATGTGTGCATCCGCACAGAAGCGGAAGGTTTTGGCCAGTATTGCCAAAACTATATACTTATATGAATATGGTGTCTGTTCTTTCGGACATATTTTTGATGTTTTAAGCCTAATTACTTATAATAACCATATTTTTCGTAAACATTGAGTAAATGTTCATTAGGTATTCCCGTGATGTATCATTAACTGTATTCTTTAATACAATGTAAGGAAAAAAAAAACGACGCAGCACAAAGGAATTAACCGAATGGGACGGAAATCCGTTGATTTGATGTACATGTACGGACAAACAAATTATTACAATTTCAGAAAAAATTGAACAATCAATTCAAAAGAAAGAGCTTTACAAACTGAGAAAGTGAATAACGCGTCGGTCGACCTCTGGTACTTATGCAAGCAGTTACTCGCCTTGGCATTGGTTGATGGAGTTCTTGGATGTCCTCCTGAGGGATGTCATGTTAAACTCTGTACAATTGGTGCGTTAGACCGTCAATATCCCGAGATGGTTGGAGCACCCTGTCTATAATTCACCAAACGTTCTCAAGTGGGGAGATATCCGGCGACGTTGCTGACCAGGTTGGCCTTGGCAAGCACGAAGACAAGCCACAAAAACTCTCGCCGTGCGCAAGCGGGCGTTATCTTGCAGAAATGTAAGCCCAGGATGGCTTGCCATGAAGGGCAACAAAACGGGGCGTAGAATATCGTCGACGTACTGCTGCGCTGTAAGGGTGCCGCTGATGACAACCAAAGGGGCTCTGCTATGAAAAGAAATGTCAGCTCAGACCATCACTCCTGGTTCTCGGGTGGTATGGCGGGCGACAGTCGGGTTCGTATCCCACCACAGACTGGGGCATCTCTAACCACATCTTCGACCTAGAATGTCACTGACTGGAGTGTAATTGTCTTCAGTGATGAGACCCGAATTCAACCCTGATGACCAGCGAAGACGTGAAGACGTACCAGGAGACGCCCTGGACAGTAGTGGGATACCTACACTACTGTCACCTGCCATATGGCCCAACACTTAGGAGTGATGATCTAGGGTGCCATTTCATTCAGTGGTTGACATCCGTGCCACCCTTACAGCACTGCGGTACGTCGACGATTTTCTACGCCTAATTCTGTTGCTCTTTATGTCAACCCAACATGGGCTTACATTTCAGCAAGGGAATGCCCGCCCGCACACGGCGTAAGTTACTGCTTGTCTTCGTGTTTGCCAAAACCTACCGTACTTAGCAACGTTGCTGGATCTCTCCCCAGTTGAGGATGTTTGGAGCGTTATCGGAAGAGCCCTTCAACAATCTCGATATTTTGACGATCTAACGCGCTAGTTGGACAGAATTAGGTACGACATCCCTCCAGAATACATTCCCAAATTCTATCAATCAATGCCAAGCCGTGTAACTGCTAACATAATGGCCGAGGCAGACCGCCGCGTTATTGACTTGCTCAATTTGTGAAGCTCTTTCTCTTGAATAAATCATTTAATTTTTTTCTGCAAAAGTGGTCACTTGTTTGTCTCTAATGTACATCAAATCTACCGATTTCTGTCCCATTCGGATAGTTCCGTCGTGGTGGTTTTTTTTTTTCTTAGAGCGTAAATACAGTGCAATTTTTTTTATTGAAGTGAAAAATTTTACGTGAAACTAGAGTAGGACATTTATTCATTGGGGCTGATATAGATTCTTCTAATTTAAAACTGTCACGTAATGAAAAGCTTTATATTAAAGACAGTCAGTCAGATGTACATTTTGGGGCCACAAACAGACGGTATAGTCAATTACCTGTTTCACATATTCGGCAATTTTGGATATTATGGTCGTCTTTTATCGAAGTTTCACCTGAGCCAGAACTTAATATTTCTGTTTAGGCGCCCGGGAACCGGAGGTTGGGACAAGCTGACAATTAGACCCAAGTTTCCAACAAATCCCTCATCGCATCATGTGCCCATAACGTTATCAGGTGTAATTCGGTTACGCGGCAGGTAGCGGTCGCCGGCCGCGGTGGTCTAGCGGTTCTAGGCGCGCAGTCCGGAACCGCGCGACTGCTACGGTCGCAGGTTCGAGTCCTGCTTCGGGCATGGATGTGTGTGATGTCCTTAGGTTAGTTAGGTTTAAGTAGTTCTAAGTTCTAGGGAACTGATGACCACAGTAGTTAAGTCCCATAGTGCTCAGAGCCATTTGAACCATTTTTTAGGTAGCGGTCACAATATTTTTGTTCATCAGTGTAAACTCGCGTCAGTTGAGTGTTGCTGTGGTGGCGACTCTTTTCCCCAAATTGAAGGATTCATAGTACACGTTTGACATGGTGGCACATGCAAATATCACATCTGCAGAGGCGCGTGTCCATGCACTGGATAACCACAAATTGGTTGCCGGTAAGTGCACTAATATCACACGTCTTGCCCATCCAGTATTTGGCAGTCACACCAATGGAGTGGCATTGGAACAGTGGTCCCAGGTTATGTTCGCAGACGAGTCCAGGTATGGTCTGAACAGTGATTCTCGCAGGGTTTTCATCTGGTGTGAACCAGGAACCAGATACCAACCCCTTAATGTCCTTGAAAGGGACCTGTATGGAGGTCGTGGTTTGATGGTGTGGGGTGGGATTATGATTGGTGCACGTACACCTGTGCATGTCTTTGACAGAGGAACTGTGACAGGTCAGGTGTATCGAGACGTCATTTTGCACCAGTATGTCCACATTTTCAGGCGTGCACCTTCCTCCTGATGGATGATAATGCATGGCCTCACCGAGCAGCCACCGTGTAGGAGTACCTTGAAACAGAAGATATCAGGCGAATGAAGTGGCCTGCCTGTTCTCCAGACCTAAACCCCATCGAGCACGTCTGGGATGCTTTCTGTCGACGTATCGCAGCCCGCATCTCGTGGTCGTGCGGTAGCGTTCTCGCTTCCCACGCCCGGGTTCCCGGGTTCGATTCCCGGCGGGGTCAGGGATTTTCTCTGCCTCGTGATGGCTGGGTGTTGTGTGATGTCCTTAGGTTAGTTAGGTTTAAGTAGTTCTAAGTTCTAGGCGACTGATGACCATAGATGTTAAGTCCCATAGTGCTCAGAGCCATTTGAACCATTTGACGTATCGCTGCATGTCTTCAAACCCCTATGACACTTCAGGAGCTCCGATAGGCACTGGTGCAAGAATGGGAGGCTATACCCCAGCAGCTGCTCGACTACTTGATCCAGAGTATGCCAACTCGTTGTGCGGCCTGCGTACGTGAGCATGGTGATCATATCCCATATTAATGTCGGGGTACATGTGCAGGAAACCGTGGCGTTTTGTAGCATATGTGTTTCGGGACTGTTTTCTCAACTTATCACCAATACCATGGAGTTACAGTTCCGTGTCGTGTGTGTTCCCTATGTGCCTATGCTATTAGCTCCAGTTTTGTGTAGTGCCACGTTGTGTGGCACCACATTCTGCAATTATCCTTAATTTATGAGCATGAGTGTACATACATACATACATATTAACATACTACCAAGACTTTGTTCAGAAACGCGGACTGTATTACAAGGCTCACGTGGCCGCCTGATTACAGTTCTACACTATCTACGGCACTCCAAAGCGCAGTGTACTCTTTTTTAGTGTGTGATCAACTGCACTGGGACCCTAGGGTGTCATATCATTTCTGGGACACACCATTTTTTCCTTGTTGTTTGCTTTGTTAGTGCCTCTCTGCTGGAGTACTGTTACCTTCATCCGCTGCTCTGTCGGCTTGCGCGCCCACGACGCTTTCGCTGCCTGCGAAAGTAGGCCGTCAGCTGGTTGTGACAGCTCGCGCCAGTTGTTGGCTCCTTCCCAGCTGACGCTGCTCACTGCTGATTGCGCGGTCACAACACGCGCCGACCTCTTGCGGTCAACGATCCCTCCCTACTGGAAACTGATGCCCACAGCACGGAGATTTAAATACCAGCCCTGTTACATGCACACATCTCCTAGTGGAAAAAAAATGAGAACTGTAATTGAAAACCAGACGTTTACTTTAGCATTCTGCTCTGCAAGGTGCCTTACGGTGTGTGGCAAAGAGAATTTTTGGTGCCAATTTCATTTCCCCCTTCCCTGTTCCGTTCGCCAATGTTGCGTCGTTATGGTGACTCTCAACAAACCTCTGTATGAGCCCTAATTTCTCTAATTTGCTCGTTGCGGTCATTTTGCGAGAAACATGGCATCAACCTGAGCGCCTTGATCTACGGCACTCTGGATTTCCCGGGCGAACAGCTGTGGTTTTAAGATCTCCGTTTTCTAAATCCATGATCATTTTTATAGAGGAGACGTTCGTTGTTTAAAAACGTCATAATGCTCGAGCATAGAACATATTCCAGAATTCTGCAAATAATGCCGTCAACAATATAGACCTATAATTACGCCCACGATCCTTCCTGAAAACGAGAATAACCTGCCTCTGACTACTGATCTGAACTAAAGAAATACAGTTTACTCTGCTTTATTCCTTATGTTAATGCTTCATGTAGTGATATTAGAGGCCGTAAAACACATACTGCATAAAAACACGCAAAGACAAATGTATGTGCGTGTACATTATTATACCTGTGTATCCAGTTGTTTGAGCACCTGCATTTATAAAACTCCGTCCGAACAGGCCTTGGAAGGCCCAGCGGGACCGACCGGCCGCCGTGTCATCCTCAGGCCACAGGCGTCACCGGATGCGGATATGGAGGGGCATATGGTCAACACACCGCTCTCCCGACCGTATGTCAGTTTACGAGACCGGAGCCGCTACTTCTCAGTCAAGTAGCTCCTCAGTTCGCCACACAAGGGCTGAGTGCACCCCCTTTACCAACAGCGCTCGGCAGACCGAACGGTCACCCATCCAAGTACTAGCCCATCCCGACAGCGCTTAACTTCGGTGATCTGACGGGAAGCGGTGTTACCACTGCGGCAAGGCCGTTGGCCACCTGCATTTATGGAGAAGGAAATTAAGATTGCGGTTTGACGTCTAGTTGACACAGAGGTCATTATAGGAGGATCACAGGCTCGGATAGTGGGAGGATGCGGAGCTCAGCCACGGAAAATCCAGATCACGACTGTCGGATGAAGACTGAAGTTTCTGTCCTTGCACTGTTCAAAACAGTGCTGCCTCATCTGGTTTGTACCTAGTATACAATAGTGTTTTACAAATAGGTTATTTAATAACATAAAAGGCTAGTGCTGCACAGTTCATTCATTTGTCACTCCAGTCACTACACACACAAAACCACATACTATTGCACACTGTTTCATAACATAATGCTACATTTACACACTGTTAGCTGAGTCAGCATCTCTCTATAACAAGCGACATGTTTAGCTCAGAATGAGAATACGGTGTTAATATTATACATTACACAGCTATGAGAGTAAACTATTCCAGTAAAGAAAGAAAGAAGAAAAAATAATGTGAAAGTGGTATGTGAAATGTTTTGCACGGTGTAACAAAAATATACGGCACACGTGGGAGGACACATTCCTCACACGTAGACGAAGAAATTATCTTACACTACTGGCCATTAAAATTGCTAAACCAAGAAGAAATGCAGATGATAAACAGGTATTCATTGGACAAATATATTATACTAGAACTGACATTTGATTACATTTTCACGCAATTTGGATGCATAGATCCTGATAAATCAGTACCCAGAACAACCACCTCCGGCCGTAATAACGGCCTTGATACGCCTGGGCATTGAGTCAAACAGAGCTTGGATGGCGTGTACAGGTACAGCTGCCCATGCAGCTTCAACACGATACCACAGTTCATCAAGAGTAGTGACTGGCCTATTGCTCGGCCACCATTGAGCAGACGTTTTAAATTGGTGAGAGATCTGTTGAGTGTGCTGTCCAGGGCGGCAGTCGAACACATTCTGTATCCAGAAAGGCCCGTAAAGGACCTGCAACATGCGGTCGTGCATTATCCTGCTAAAATGTAGGGTTTCGCAGGGATCGAATAAAGGGCAGAGCCACGGGTCGTAACACATCTGAAATGTAGCGTCCACTGTTCAAAGTGCCGTCAGTGCGAACAAGAGGTGACCGAGACGTGTAACCAATGGCACCCCATACCATCACGCCGGGTGATACGCCAGTATGGCGATGACGAATACACGCTTCCAATGTGCGTTCACCGCGATGTCGCCAAACACGGACGAGACCATCATGATGCTGTTAACAGAACCCGGATTCATCCGAAAAAATGACGTTTTGCCACTCATGCACCCAGGTTCGTCGTTGAGTACACCATCGCAGGCCCTTCTGTTTGTGATGCAGCGTCAAGGGTAAGCGCAGCCATGGTCTCCGAGCTGACACTCCATGCTGCTGCAAACGTCGTCGAACTGTTTGTGCAGATGGTTGTTGGCTTGCAAACGTCCCCATCTGTTGACTCAGGGATCGAGACGTGGCTGCAAGATCCGTTGCAGCCATGCGGATAAAATGCCTGTCATCTCGACTACTAGTGATACGAGGCCGTTGGGATCCAGCTCGGCGTTCTGTATTACCCTCCTGAAACCATCGATTCCATATTCTGCTAACAGTCATTGGATCTCGACCAACGCGACCAGCAATGTCGTGACACCATAAACCGCATTCGCGATAGGCTACAATCCGACCTTTATCAAAGTCAGAAACGTGATGGTATGCCTTTCTCCTCCTTACACGAGGCATCACAACAATGTTTCGCCAGGCAACGCCGGTCAACTGCTGTTTGTGTATGAGAAATCGGCTGGAAACTTTCCTCATGTCAGCACGTTGTAGGGATCGCCACCGGCGCCAACCTTGTGTAAATGCTCTGAAAAGCTAATCATTTGCATATCACAGCATCTTCTTCCTGTCGGTTAAATTTCGCGTCTGTAGCACGTCATCTTCGTGGTGTAGCAATTTTAATGGCCAGTAGTGTATATGAACATGGGTCTAGAACGCTTTGTCTCACTGTTACAACTTATTTTCTCCAACTCAATAATCATGGGGAACACTCGCGAACAGAACGCACCACCGTAGCGCACGCTGCTCTTCTCACATCTATCATCCCGCCCTGGTAGTGAATATCGGAAGCGCTGATGTGCCTGTGGAGTATTGCGTACGGGTTCGCAGCCTTCCATAATATGGGCACGGAGACTCTGAACAGCTTGTACTGGATTTCCATACACAATGGCTTTCAAATACCCCCACAATTAAAAGTCCGATGGGTTTAGGTCCGGAGAGACATGGAAGCCAGGCAATTGGTCCATCTTTACCTATCCATCCGTCACCGAATCTGTTATTTAGAAGCCGACGGACTTTAACACTAAAATGAGGAGGTTCTCCATCGTGCATGAAGTACATGTTTTTGTCGCACGTGTAAAGGCACATTTCCTAACAGGTCAGGTTGAGTTGTAAGATGAAAACGAAGCGTTTCCAGATCCATGTTTATATAATATAATTTCATCGCCTATGTGTGAGGGGAGCCCACGCCTTAAGAAAAGCCAGCAGTCCTGTAAGCTGTGAGGGTAACACCGCAGGTTGGACGGGAGGCCAGCACCCTCTCTCTGTAAAAAATTAAACATGCTTTCAAGACTACAAGTAAGCCTCGGAACATTACTGACAAAAATAGACGACCTCAATGGCAAAGAAACGGTATACGATTTGGAACGTGGAATGTAAGGAGTCTGTACAAGACAGGAGCTGCAATCAGTTTGGTTAAGAAAATTCAGAGGTACGAACTAGACCTAGTTGCACTGCAAGAAATCCGGTGGGACGATGCTGGGAGCATTGATGTTGAAAACTGTGCAATTCTGTATGGAGCCTGTGAACGAGGTCATCTGTTAGGCACTGGTTTCTGTGTCAGTAAGACATTGGCCACTAATGTTTCAGAATTCGTTTCAGTCAACCCAAGAATATCTGTTCAAACACTGAGCGTAAAGCATATTAAGGCGACTTTTGTGAACTGTCATGCTCCCACGGAGGAGAGCGAACGTGAAGTGAAAGACGAGTTCTATGCACAGCTAGAGGCAGTGATGGACGCTATACCAAATGGACACCTGAGGATCTTCTTTGGTGATATGAATGCCAAGGTTTGGAAAGAACAAATATTCCAAGACACAACAGGTAGGCACAGTCTACACAACCTAAGCAATGACAATGGAGTTAGGTTCATCAGCTTCGCTGCATCATTAGGGTTGTTCATCTCCAGCTCAAACTTCCAGCGGAAAACATACGTAAAGGAACCTGAGTATCACCAAATGGGAGAACTGTAAATCAAATAGACCATGTTGCCATTGATCTCAGAGCCAAGAGATGGGTGTTAGACGTTAAGACAGCGCGGGGTGCCGAAGGTGGGAGTGATCATTTCCTGATCAGAGGCCGTTTAAACATACAGTGTAAAGGAAGAACGGGGCCTAAGTTAAAAAGAGTGGAAAGGTACCATGTGGAGAAACTGAAAGATGAGGCAACGAAGACCAGATACCAATTGCAACTTAGTAACCGGTTTGAAGCACTCAGTGAAATGGACGCGAATCAGGACCTCGAACTAATGTGGGGAAACATCCAGAGCTCAGTTAGGGATACAGCAAAGGAAACACTCATGGGAAACCCAATGGGCAAGAAGATCTGGTTTAGAAAGGAATGTGCAGATGCCCTGGAAAGGAGGAAGGAAGCCAGGAACAAATGGCTGAAAGGGACAAATCTGGCACAGGCCAAAGCACAATTTGAGGAGGTCCGAAAGACTACACAAGCAATTCTGAGAAGAGCAAAGAGGAAATACATAAGGAATATCATCACTGAAGCCGAAACAGACTTTAGAGGACAATAGACTAGGGAAATGTTTCTGAGGGTGAAGTACCTCTGCAAAGGTCACCAGGCCAAGCAGAAATTTGTCAAAGATTCCCGTGATAAGATCTTGACGAACGATAGGGACATAGCTGAGAGATGGAAAGAGTACTTTCGACAGCTGCTAAATTGTGATGAACCCGAACTGCAGTTTGATTTCCAGTACCCAATTACAGCCGATGCAGACTATCCCCCAACTACCCTGGATGAGATAAAAACCAGAATCAGACACCTTAAACAGAATAAGAGTCCAGGTGAAGATGGAATACAGGCTGAAATGATCCTGGCAGGAGGAGAGAAACTTGCAGAAAAAATACACCGACTGATACAGGCAATATGGACCAAAGAAGAACTACCAGGAGAATGGAAAACAGCTCTGATCTGTCCAGAACATAAGAAGGGCGACAAACTGAAATGTGGCAACTATCGAGGAATCGCCCTGCTTAACGTCTGTTATAAGATCCTGTCCAATTGCCTCATACATAGAATTCAGCCAGTGGCAGAATCGGTGATTGGGGAGTACCAGGGAGGTTTCCGGCCAGGACGGTCAACAGTAGATCACATCTTCAGTCTCCGGCAGCTCACTGAGAAACTGGTTGAATATGGTAAAGATTTGCATACTTTATTCGTTGATTTGAAGAAGGCCTATGATTGCATACATCGCAAGAGCCTGCTCAACTGTTTAAGGGAGTTTGGCATAGCAGAGAAACTCATCAATCTGATAAAGATCTGTCTGAATGAAACACGTGCAAAGGTGAATATGAGAAATCGCGTAACTGAGGAGTTTGAAATTGTGACAGGACTCGGTCAAGGAGATGGGTTGTCCCCTATCCTGTTCAACTTTGCCCTCGAGAAGATCGTACGTGAGACCTTCCAAGAGAACGAAGGGATTGAAATCGAAGGAAAGAGACTGGCATACTTAGTCTATGCAGACGACATCTGTTTACTCTCTATGTCGGAAGAGGAGTTGGAGCAAATGACCAAAGCACTAAAGGAGGCTGACAGCAAATTTGGGCTAAACATAAACGAAGCAAAGACAGAGTACCTCGTTACGACGCGTGGTCATTGTCAGACTGCTGATCATCTACAATCACTGCAGGACCATTCTTACAAGAGAGTGCAAGAATTCAAATATCTAGGGGCACTTTTCACTGAGAGCTCGTCATGTGAAGCAGAGATCAATGCCAGAATACAAGCAGGAAACCGATCTTACCACAGCGTAGCACAACTGCTTCGGTGCAAATCTCTCTCCAGACAGTTCAAGATTCGACTGTACAAAACACTGATCCAGCCTGTTGTTCTATATGGCTGTGAGACATGGAGTATCCGGAAACAGGTCTTACATAAGCTCCTTATTTTTTAGAGAAAAGTGCTTCGGAAGATCTTCGGTCCGGTTCTGGATGCAGATACAGGGGAATGGAGGATCAGATACAACCAAGAGCTTGAGGAACATTACCAGCAGCCCAACATTGCAGGAACTGTCAAAGCCAAACGAATGCAGTGGGCCGGCCATGTGTCCCGGATGGAGGATCACAGATGGCCTCGGAAGCTCCTGGATTTCACACCTACAGGAAAGAGACCGCCAGGGAGACCCAAGAAGCGTTGGAGGGATGGACTCCATGAAGATTTAAACCAAGTGTCAATAGATGTGGACGAATGGCGGATAGCAGCAATGGACAGAATACAGAGGAGGAGGAAACTTGTAGATGCGTGCGGTGCACTGGGCCTGATCACGTAGTAGTAGTAGTAGTGTGTGAGGAATGAGACCTGCATTTTGTGCCGTACATTTTTGTTACAATGATCGAAGCACAGAGGATACGAAATGCAGACTGTCAATAGCAAGAATAGCATTTCTAAACAATGGGATTTTTTTTAACATCTAATTTAAATTTAAGTGTCTGGAAGTCTTTCCTCGAGGTACTTATCTGGAGTGTAGCCTTGTACAGAAGTGAAGTGTGAACAACAAGGAAAAAGAAGCTTTTGAAATTTGGTGGTACAGGAGAACGCTGAAGCTTAAATTATTAGTGAAGAGGTACTGAATAGAATCGGAGAAAAAACAATACATGACATTCTACAGTTCCTGACTAAAAGAAGGGATACGTTGAAAGGGCACATCCTGAGGCATCGAGGGGGGCAGAACGAAGTGCGGCGGGCGGAGGGGGCTAATTGTAGGCGGATACGAAAGCTTGATTACAGTAGACAGACTCAAATGAATGGATGTTGCGGTAGTCGTGCAGAGATGAAGAGGTCTGCGCAGAACAGACTAGCCTGGAGAGCTGCGTCAAACTAGTCTTCGAACTGAAAACCGTAACTACAAATGGATAGCGTGATGGTAAGTTCAACGCCGTTCCTCCCTATTGCGAGTCCAGTACACTGCAAATTCACAGTCTCTAAACGTGCTCTGCAAGCTAACATCTGTTTTACAGTACTTTTACTTGTTTATGGAGACAGTCGTAACACAATTAGCAATTTGAAAGTACTCTCAGCGTTCATAATTAATACCAGGAACAAGAGTGTCAACCGTTATTCAAGACAATACCTGAGTCAAGACAGAAGCCGAGAATCTGCGAAGTCCCTAGGATATATGCTGATGGACAAAAGCAACAACTACAAGCGTAACTGAAATAATATCGTTGCTGTGTGCGGATTTTAAGTAAACAAATAAATCACAATTGTCGTATTAGCCATGTTAGGCAACTGCCAGATCGTCAGCGAAGTGTTTCACATCATACAAAGCAAAGTTTGTCAAACTATAAAACCGAATATTTTATATAAGTCAAATTTTCTTGGGTGAGGCGGAACTGCGCTTTTTAACCTACGAATATATGAAAGATAACATATAAATTATCAGGACAGGCAACGAAAAGAAAAAAAAAAAAGATCTACTGAAGATGTCTTTAATACAAAATGAGAACAATGCCTGGAAAACAAGTAGTAATGTTGTAACAACGAAAGTGAGTTAAATTTTTACAACGAATATTTAAATATATTGATCAATAACTTCCTCTATACGCAGAAGAAATTTGAATACATAATGTTACTGTGTGCGTATTTGAATGTGTGAGTTTTTATTAATCAATTAATGTGGCTAAGTATATTGTAGATATGAATTAAAACTAGTCGTCCAACAGATACACGGAACTATAGGCCTGTATCTCTGACGTTGGGCTGTTGTAGAATTTTTGATATTCCTGAGACCGAAAATCGCTGTAGGAATCAACGTGGGTTCAAAAACAACGATTGTGTGAACCCTCACTTCGTCAACGAGACTCAGAAAACAGTGTATACTGGCGCCCAGGTTCAGGTCGTATTCCTTGGCTACCGACAGCCGTTCGATACAGTTCCGCACTGCGGCCTGATGAATAAAATTAGAGCGTACGGAATATAAGACCAGCTATGTGACTGGCTCGTTCTAGCAAACAGAATACAGCCCATGTCATTATCAACGTAGAGAAATCCTCAGACGTAAAAGCAACTTCGGATAAATCTCAAGAAAGTGTTAGAGGTTCACTACTTTCCACAAGATATATAATGACCCAGTGTATAACCTCATAATTTCCAAGAGGCTTTTCGTGGATGATCCTATAGTATTCAGAGAAGTCGAAACATAGAAAACTGCAACGAAATGCAGGAGGACCTGCAGAAGACCGACGCTTGGTGTAGCCACTCTAAGTATAAACAAATGTAACGTATTGAGCGTAAATAGACAAAACCCGTTATTGTATGATTACACGATTGCAGAACAATCGCTGAAAGCATTCACATCCATAAAGTATTTAGGAATATGCCTCAGTAGCGACTGAAAGTGGAACGACCACATGAAACCAACGGCAGGTAGTGCACTGAGATTCATTGCAAGAAGCCTCAGGAAGCGGCCTACCCACAAAGAGCGACCTTGCAAAACTCTCCTTCGGCCAATACTTGAATATTGATCGTCAGTCTGGGATCCAATTCAGATAGGATTGACGGAAGACATACAGAGATCCAAAGAAGAGCAGCGCGTTTCCTTACAGAGTCATTTAATAAGTACGAGAGCGTCACAGAGATGCTAAGCCAAATGCAGTGCACAACGGTGCGGTTTACTGTTAAAATTCCGAGCACTCATGTTCCTAGAAAAGTCAAGCAATATGTTGCTTTCCGCGATGTATATCTTAAGAGAACTCTACGAACTTAAAATTAGCAAGATTCGAGTCTTCACACAGGCTTACCAACAATCTATTGCCCAATCAACCATTTGCGACTGGAACAGGACAGGTGGGGGGGACGACGACAATGGAACACAAAGTACCCTACTGTAAGATGGCTTGCGGAGTATAGACACAGATGAAGAAGTTGAAGATGTAAATAGTCAGCACGTTCAGTACGTAATCATATACTAGATGAGAAAATGTACCACTTTTATAAGTGGTATAGTGAGATACTACAAACTCGGATCGTAAATACGAGATTAACTGCTAAACTCTTACTCATTAGATGAAATCTAATTTTCAGTTTGATTTTTGGATACCCGGCTTTACAGTCGCCACATCAGTATTGAAATACAGAATCTCTCTTGTCGTCATAGCCATAAAGTATGCAAAGACGGCACTGATATCCACACCCAGCTAGGTCATTCAGTGGTTCAAATGCTCAAATGTGTGTGAAATCTTATGGGACTTAACTGCTAATGTCATCAGTCCCTAAGCTTACACACTACTTAACCTAAACTATCCTAAGGACAAACACACACACCCATGCCCGAGGGAGGACTCGAACCTCCGCCGGGACCAGCCGCACAGTCCATGACTCCATGCAGTGGTAAGGCGCCGCACTTGCATTCGGAGGTCGACGGTTCAAATACTCGCACGGTCATCCTGACATTAGTGTTCCGCGGCTTCCTTAAATCCTTTAAGGAATATGTCGACCTGTCTGCTTTTGAAACGAAATGCCCGATTCCTTCGATGTCCCTCCTCAAATAGGGCTTATGCTGCTTCTCTAATGACTTTTTGTGAAAGGAGAATGAGGGCAGAAGGTCGTTAAGTGAAGGGCCGTCGGATACTGCGTTGTCCGTGATGAGAATTAATGTCTGAAATTTAATATTCTCGGTACACTCTTGACACTCTGGGTCCCGGAATATTGAATTTCCTAACAATTTCCGAAATGGAATGTCCCATGCGTCTAACTTCAACTACCATGCCGCGTTCGAAGTACGCTGATTCCCGTCGTGCGGATGTATTCACGTCGGTAATCTTTTCACATGAATCACCTGAGTACAAATGACAGCTCCGCCAATGCACTGCCGTTTTATATCTTGTGTACGCGATACTACCGCCATCTGTATATGTGCACATCGCTATCTCGTGACTTTCGTCACCTCAAAGCTTGAAGTAGTACTTCGAAGATCAGTTCACCAAACGTTAGCACAGTACTCAGACAACTGTGTAAAGTGTCGTTCATGTGTGGTTACCGGTTAGTTGCCAAACAGGAACATCACTCGTTAGAAAAACATTTTATAAAAAGGGAGAAAGAGATAACTGGACAATTACGGGCCAATTTATTTATTACCAATGCTTATGGATATTTTTTTAGTATATTGCTAGCAGAATAGCTACATTCAGAACAAATTTGACTTCAGAAAAAGGGCATCGCCATAAAATGCACCTTGTTTATACAGGGTGGGTCAAATAAAAGTGGCCCGGACAACAGAGTTCTTGGGTACAAAGAAACACAGCGGAGGAAAGGAAACACAGCACTACCCGACTGTAGCAGATGTTGAAAGTGACCACCATTCATCTCTTTGCTCTTTTGGACCGTAGTCAGCAAGTAGCAGAAGGCGGATCGAAGCTGGACTGCTGGAATTGCTGCAATCTTATCCGAAATGTTCTGCTGCAGTTCTTGAATACAGCGATAATTGTTGCGATACGCCTTAGACTTGAGAGCTCCCCGCACAAAATAATCACACACTAGAACATATATTGTGTTCGAACATAATGAATTACCTCGAAGAAAACGGTCTATTCACACAGAGACAACATGGACTTGGAAACGTCGTTCTTGTGAAACACAACTAGCTCTTTAGTCGCACGAAGTGTTGAGTGCTATTGACAAGGGATTTCAGACTGATTCCGTATTTCTGGAAGGCTTTTGACACTGTATCACACAAGCGGATTGTAGTGAAACTGCGTGCTTGTGGAATGTCGTCTCAGTTATGTGACTAGATTCGTGATTTTCTGTCAGAGAGGTCACACTTCGTAGTAATTGACGGAAAGTCATCGAGTAAAACAGAAGTGATTTTTGGCGTTCCCCAAGGTAGTGCTATAAACCCTTTGCTGTTCCTTATCCATATAAACAATTTGGGTCATCCACATGAGTGCTAAAAGGAATCCGTTAAACGTCGGTTACACGATAAATCAGTCAAATCTAAAGGCCATAAATTCGACTAAATACCTAGGAATTACAATTACGAACAACTTAAATTGGAAGGAATACATAGAAAACGTTGTGGGGAAGGCTAACCAAAGACTGTGTTTTATTGGCAGGACAGTTAGAAAATGTAACAAATCTACTAAGGAGACTGCCTACACTACACTTGTCCGTCCTCTTCAGAATACTGCTGCGCGGTGTGGGATCCTTACCAGATAGGACTGACGGAGTAAATCGAAAAAGTTCAAAGAAGGGCAGCACGTTTTGTATTATCGCGAAATACGGGAGAGAATGTCACTGAAATGATACAGAATTTGGGGTGGACATAATTAAAACAAAGGCGTTTTTCGTTGCGGCGGAATCTTCTCACGGAATTCCAATCACCAAATTTCTCCTCCGAACGCGAAAATATTTTTTTGGCACCGACTTACATAGGGAGAAACGATCACCACGATAAAATAAGGGAAATCAGAGGTCGTACGGGAAGATACAGGTGTTCGTTCTTTCCGCGAGCTATACAGAATTGGAATAATGGAGAACTGAGAAGTTGGTTCGATGTACCCTCTGCCAGGCACTTAAATGTGAATTGAATAGTATCCATGTAGATGTAGAAGTAGATCACGTGGCCTGGATAATCAGCTAGAGTCACGACCAAACTGATCTGTGCTAACAACTCTGTGAGGCGTGAAGATTGCGTAAATGTTCTCCAAGGTTAGACCGACTGTATGGGCAGTTGCTCCATCCTGTTGGAAGTAACTTGGTCACGGGGTATGGTCGTATATATACATTCACGTTCAACCGTATCCACTCGTCCGGGTCACATTTATTTGCGTAGATGTGCAAACCCACCCCCCCCTCCCCATGAACCATGGACCTTGCCGTTGGTGGGGAGGCTTGCGTACCTCAGCGATACAGATGGCCGTACCGTAGGTGCAACCACAACGGAGGGGTATCTGGTGAGAGGCCAGACAAACATGTGGTTCCTGAAGAGGGGCAGCAGCCTTTTCAGTAGTTGCAGGGGCAACAGTCTGGATTATGGACTGATCTGGCCTTGTAACATTAACCAAAACGGCCTTGCCGTGCTGGTACTGCGAACGGCTGAAAGCAAGGGGAAACTACAGCCGTAATTTTTCCCGAGGACATGCAGCTTTACTGTATGATTAAATGATGATGGCGTCCTCTTGGGTAAAATATTCCGGAGGTAAAATAGTCCCCCATTCGGATCTCCGGGCGGGGACTACTCAAGAGGACGTCGTTATCAGGAGAAAGAAAACTGGCATTCTACGGATCGGAGCGTGGAATGTCAGATCCCTTAATCGGGCAGGTAGGTTAGAAAATTTAAAAAGGGAAATGGATAGGTTAAAGTTAGATATAGTGGGAATTAGTGAAGTTCGGTGGCAGGAGGAACAAGACTTTTGGTCGGGTGATTACAGGGTTATAAATACAAAATCAAATAGGGGTAATGCAGGAGTAGGTTTAATAATGAATAAAAATATAGGAGTGTGGGTTAGCTACTACAAACAGCATAGTGAACGCATTATTGTGGCCAAGATAGACACAAAGCCCATGCCTACTACAGTAGTACAAGTTTATATGCCAACTAGCTCTGCAGATGATGAAGAAATTGATGAAATGTATGACGAGATAAAAGAAATTATTCAGGTAGTGAAGGGAGACGAAAATTTAATAGTCATGGGTGACTGGAATTCGTCAGTAGGAAAAGGGAGAGAAGGAAACATAGTAGGTGAATATGGATTGGGGGGAAGAAATGAAAGAGGAAGCCGCCTTGTAGAATTTTGCACAGAGCATAACTTAATCATATCTAACACGTGGTTCAAGAATCATGAAAGAAGGTTGTATACCTGGAAGAATCCTGGAGATACTAAAAGGTATCAGATAGATTACATAATGGTAAGACAGAGATTTAGGAACCAGGTTTTAAATTGTAAGACATTTCCAGGGGCAGATGTGGATTCTGACCACAATCTATTGGTTATGAACTGCAGATTGAAACTGAAGAAACTGCAAAAAGGCGGGAATTTAAGGAGATGGGACCTGGATAAACTGAAAGAACCAGAGGTTGTACAGAGTTTCAGGGAGAGCATAAGGGAACAATTGACAGGAATGGGGGAAAGAAATACAGTAGAAGAAGAATGGGTAGCTCTGAGGGATGAAGTAGTGAAGGCAGCAGAGGATCAAGTAGGTAAAAAGACGAGGGCTAATAGAAATCCTTGGGTAACAGAAGAAATATTGAATTTAATTGATGAAAGGAGAAAATATAAAAATGCGGTAAATGAAGCAGGCAAAAAGGAATACAAACGTCTCAAAAATGAGATCGACAGGAAGTGCAAAATGGCTAAGCAGGGATGGCTAGAGGACAAATGTAAGGATGTAGAGGCTTATCTCACTAGGGGTAAGATAGATACTGCCTACAGGAAAATTAAAGAGGCCTTTGGAGAGAAGAGAACCACTTGTATGAATATCAAGAGCTCAGATGGCAACCCAGATCTAAGCAAAGAAGGGAAGGCAGAAAGGTGGAAGGAGTATATAGAGGGTTTATACAAGGGCGATGTACTTGAGGACAATATTATGGAAATGGAAGAGGATGTAGATGAAGATGAAATGGGAGATAAGATACTGCGTGAAGAGTTTGACAGAGCACTGAAAGACCAGAGTCGAAACAAGGCCCCGGGAGTAGACAACATTCCATTAGAACTACTGATGGCCTTGGGAGAGTCAGTCATGACAAAACTATACTATCTGGTGAGCAAGATGTATGAGACAGGCGAAATACCCACAGACTTCAAGAAGAATATAATAATTCCAATCCCAAAGAAAGCAGGTGTTGACAGATGTGAAAATTACCGAACTATCAGTTTAATAAGTCACAGCTGCAAAATACTAACGCGAATTCTTTACAGACGAATGGAAAAACTGGTAGAAGCGGACCTCGGGGAATATCAGTTTGGATTCCGTAGAAATGTTGGAACACGTGAGGCAATACTAACCTTACGACTTATCTTAGAAGAAAGATTAAGAAAAGGCAAACCTACGTTTCTAGCATTTGTAGACTTAGAGAAAGCTTTTGGCAACGCTAACTGGAATACTCTCTTTCAAATTCTGAAGGTGGCAGGGGTAAAATACAAGGAGCGAAAGGCTATTTACAATTTGTACAGAAACCAGATGGCAGTTATAAGAGTCAAGGGGCATGAAAGGGAAGCAGTGGTTGGGAAAGGAGTGAGACAGTGTTGTAGCCTCTCCCCGATGTTATTCAATCTGTATATTGAGCAAGCAGTAAAGGAAACAAAAGAAAAATTCGGAGTAGGTATTAAAATGCATGGAGAAGAAGTAAAAACTTTGAGGTTCGCCGATGACATTGTAATTCTGTCAGAGACAGCAAAGGACTTGGAAGAGCAGTTGAACGGAATGGACAGTGTCTTGAAAGGAGGATATAAGATGAACATCAACAAAAGCAAAACGAGGATAATGGAATGTAGTCAAATTAAATCGGGTGATGCTGAGGGGATTAGATTAGGAAGTGAGACACTTAAGTAGTAAAGGAGTTTTGATATTTAGGGAGTAAAATAACTGATGATGGTCGAAGTAGAGAGGATATAAAATGTAGACTGGCAATGGCAAGGAAATCGTTTCTGAAGAAGAGAAATTTGTTAACATCGAGTATAGATTTAAGTGTCAGGAAGTCGTTTCTGAAAGTATTTGTATGGAGTGTAGCCATGTATGGAAGTGAAACATGGACGATAACCAGTTTGGACAAGAAGAGAATAGAAGCTTTCGAAATGTGGTGCTACAGAAGAATGCTGAAGATAAGGTGGGTAGATCACGTAACTAATGAGGAGGTATTGAATAGGATTGGGGAGAAGAGAAGTTTGTGGCACAACTTGACTAGAAGAAGGGATCGGTTGGTAGGACATGTTTTGAGGCATCAAGGGATCACAAATTTAGCATTGGAGGGCAGCGTGGAGGGTAAAAATCGTAGAGGGAGACCAAGAGATCAATACACTAAGCAAATTCAGAAGGATGTAGGTTGCAGTAGGTACTGGGAGATGAAGAAGCTTGCACAGGATAGAGTAGCATGGAGAGCTGCATCAAACCAGTCTCAGGACTGAAGACCACAACAACAACAGATGTGCAAAGTAGTATAAGGCTGAATGGTACCTCCAGGACATTAGGTACCTTCTTTGATCTAACAAAAGCGTTTAATCATGTGGGCCGCATTATACTTTCGAACAAGTTCTGACATTAAGGAATTAAGGGTTAGTTTCACTAACATGTTCAGTTGTCTCCGAAAAAAAAAGAAGTGGAAAGTTTTCCTCCAATGTGAAGGAGCAGGAAGGAAACTTGAACCTGACTTGTGATCTGCAAAGAAAGAGAAGCAACTATTTCTATTCTAGGTCCACTGATTTTCTTGATACTGTATAAGTTATCTTCTGCTGTAGGCCGGCAAGACAGTTGATACAAATTGTCTTATATTTGCGGATTACACAAGTGACTTAGCGAAAAACCGTGAATGTAATGAAAATGATGTAAGAAATACAAAAACATCAGCGCGACGGCTGCAGAGAACAGATTGTGTTTAAAGTGCGGCAGAATATGGTTCATAAAGTTGCTGATACAGACCTCTCGTAAAACCGAAATTTCGCTGTCACAAACTGGTAGGTCACTGTTCAAGTGTCTCGTCTTTCAAACTCTGGAAATGACAATACTGCTATAGAAAGAAAAAAACCGACGCTATCATACCACGCTTAAAATTATGATAAATATGTGACAAAACAATGATAAATCCTTATTAATTGCAGATCACATACTGGACGTCAATAATTATAGTTGCGCTTCAAATAGCAAACATACTTTTAAAACCAATATGTAATAATAATGTATATAATTATTCTTTGTGTTAATATTCCTGTCGTTACTTACAGTAACGTAAATACTATAACCTCAAAAAACAGATAAATATCAGAACTCATAAAATTTTGTATATTGTTCAACACATGATAAATAAAACTTCCTGAAGACGAAGAAACTACTCTGAAACATGTTTGGGTAGTAAATCAATAAAAATTGTGTTTGCTCAAGGCAGTACCACATTTCCTTATTACATACTCCAAATTGATGTTGGTGGTTGAGAGTATGGACTCATTCAGAAGGAGCTATAGCATTCACTTGGTATACACTAGGTGGAAAGGCAGTTTCTACTGGGATAATATTTCCTTAACCAAAATTCTATTATTGAATTGGTGAGTCTAAATTGAGACATAATAAAAGAATTTTGTTTACAAGACGGCTGTTGTGTTTTTCTTAGAAGTCCGTGTAACATACTTAACCAATGTACAGGATGATGTGAACTATTTTGCAGATTCCATTTTCAGTAGGCGTGTTCCTGAAATGAAAAGGTTTTATGAGGTAATTCCCAGATTTTTATATCAAAGTTGAAAGACTTACATGTAGCACACAACTGTAACTTCATACAGAAGTTCCTCTCAGTAATTCAGAGTTTTAAATGTAATGTTTTCGTTCTTCATATTTACTACAAAGCTTGTTTGTTTTCATGTTTAAAATTTTTAGCTGTAGCACCATTTTGTCTGTATGTAGTGGCTTGTTCTAGGACCTAGTCTTCTCAGTTCACGTTTTCTCATTACAGCAGTAACATTTCTCCACGTCGAATTCATGGAAGTAGCGCGGGGATAATGGCTGTTGGTTTTATGTTCATGACCTTTACGAGCAGTCAGTTTGTGGCTACTGGACTAGGTGGTGCAGTTGTTGACACATTGGACTTGTATTTTAGTTAATTGTGGTCCAGATCCCATCCAGGGAATCAATTTAACTTCTCCGTGATGCCCCTAATTCGATTAAAGTGAATGCTTGGACGGTTCCTTTGAAATGCGAAAGGGTGAAATTCTTTCATCATAGGAGTCAGAACTTAAAGTGGCGAGTATTTACTTTTAAATATACATCTTCTCCTGTCTGAATTTTTCTAAACCAAAAATTGTGTAACATTTATCAAACTCGGACTTGTTCCGGTATCCTGTTTTCCCCATTATTGCAGCTTCGCTTTTCAACATTTCAATAGGAAATTTCTCATTTAATCATAATAAATTAGTGTTTTCTTCTCTTCTGTCATTTACTAAATAAGATTCTTCTTCTGTTTCCCAAGATCGCTGAACTTTTATTGCAATGTGTAAGTACATACACCTAGTTTGAGGAGAACTGCAGTTCGTACTAAAATAACAGTTTCTGCTAGAGTTCCCTTCATTCATTCTCCATCATTCATTTTTCAGCAGTATTATTGTGTTACATTTTGATTGAGGTACATGGTAATGTTTACTGTGATGTAGAAATTCTGCTGTCAAACTCCGTTCCTCACATGCCTCCCATGAACCATGTTAAACAAATAATAAATATTTGAGCGTTTATTAGATATCATCTACATATAAAATAACAACTTTTTGTCCCAATTAATTATTATCAAATTTTAATAAAACTAGTTGTAAACGTGGTCGCTCATCACATATGCCGAGGGTACAGAAAATTTCGCATCAATGATGTTTATGAGAAAAATCTCGAATTTAATCTAGCTTAATTCTGTATCCTTATAAACGGATGAGGTCATGTTCTTCTCCATTCTTGCCCAATCTGACAAACTTCGTCGTTTAAATCGCACCCTTCCTTTATGGTATGTGGGAGATTGTAGACTATTTTCTGAAACCCTTGTTGCAGTTAAGTATCTTGCGTTGAGTAGGAGAAACTGCTAATCGCTGGACTCTTTCCCATAGGTTAAAGGCGTTTGCTTAATAGTTGGAAGAGGTATGGAGTGGAATGAATACGTGAAATTCTTTGTGGGAGATAAAATCAAAGTTCAAAAATTCTAGGTGTGAATAGTACACCAAGAAAGGAAGGGGTGCACAAGACTCAGCAGTCTTAAGTGTTCCTCGAAGGTTTGAAATTCGCACCTGTCTGGTATAAGGGAAGAGAGGGAAACCTCTGGATCCATACCGGTACAAGTTAAACAAACGCATCTCGGGGAAGTATGGGTTCGGTGCTGCTAATTGGCTAACATCCATGATGTAAAAAAAAAAAAAAAAAAAAAAAAAAAAAAAGAGAGAGAGAGAAAGAAAAACAAAGTTGGTTCAAATCGGCAGACCTAATACCAGTCTGCGCCAAATCGCAAGCGACCGCTTCAGACAATACGTCAACAGTGGATTCATTTACTTGATATAAGAATATTTTGAAGAAAGACGTTCTCCCTGTGAAGTATGATGTTATAATCATGTGTGTCGTAGGTATATGTATTAAAACAATTTTTAATTTCCTACAATAATAGCGTTTATGTTTTGAGCGATGATACAAGGTCCTAAATGAAGCTAAGACTACTAGGACACATATTGATGTGAAGATGACCACTTGAGACATATACTACAGTTAATGCAGAATACATGCAAAGATGAGTGTGAAAATTGTTTTAACTTGGCGGCGTTGGTTACTTGAAATAGTGTTGGGCCTCTTCAGAAAAATACATTTTTAGAGATAATGGAAAGACGTCCGGTGTAAAAATCAAACGAACAGATTAGAGAGAGATTATTGTGCTGGTGTAAGCTGTCGAGAGCACACTGGTCAGCAAAGATGAAGCACGAAGATCGATTAGTAGACGCTGGATCAGGCTCGCCTATCATGATAGAGGCCAGAGACACACCTACAAGCAATACCTGCCAACGCCCTCTTGGCAGCAAGTATTTAGGCCGCCGCTGGTGACCGGAGGCTCTCTGACTCAATCAAGCAGTTTGGTGTCTGTCAGTTTACTCGTAGAGTGGGTTAGTTCGTCACAGGCTGCGACAGTACATAGAGACCAGATTAGTGACTATAGCAGGACTAACTAGTTCACCTCAACCAGAATTGTACTTTACATCAGTCTGCAAGAGAATTATTACTGATGAGCTTGTACCACAACGCATGCACTCTATTCAAGTTACGTCTCCAGTTCATGTAAATAAAGAACTGTGTTAATCCATGCGTGCATTTGTGTTGTAGAGAGAGGATACTGGAAACCCATAACATCATCCTATCTCTTGCTTTCTTGCGGTACAGTCCTCTACCATTATGGTGCGAACGGTATCATAGAGACAATCCGGCTCTCGATGCGCGCCTTCATTTATTCGGAGCGTATTAACTGATCCCACACACTTCGGACGTGCAGTTGCAAAACTTCGTTTATTCAACTGATGTTTCGGCTGAATACCTTTCTGCCGTCTCACGAGGGAGGCAACTGACTGAAGCTAGAGCGCTCGCAACCATTCTCTATCACTGCACGTCCGAAGTCTAATGGATCAGTCCTGCTCTCATTCGCGAGTAGAATGTCAAAAGGAGTCTATAAATAACGGCACCGCAACCAGAGCCATTTATTGTGCAATGGCTGGAGAACACGTAGTCCACGGAGGAATTTTCGGAGGTTTTTCAGGGATATTTTCAGAGGAGTTTGGTATTAGGGACCCGTAACGAAACAAGGTGATTGCATTTCGTTTGGTTTCCCAACCACACTTATCTCATAATCTGTATTTTACTTAAAATATCTGCACAACAGTGCGACCATACACTCACAGTGCTTTCTCTCACGAGCTTGCATTCAGTAGGGGATAATGTTATACTTCGCCCCCAGCCAGCTCTGTAACAGAAGTTTAATACATTGTCTTAATCCATTTTTAATTGATAGCATTCGCTTTTTGCGCTTCACAATCTTTTTCTGAAGTTACAAAAATTACTCTAGAAAGGTAAGGTATTTCGAAATGGTCATGTATCTAGGAGGAAATATTCTATTGAAATTTAAAAGAGTTTCAATGGAGAAAAGCTCGTTAATGCTGTATTTAATAGTCCATGTGTTACATTCATTGTAACATGAACTTTTCTGTCGGTTCGTGTCTGTGTAAAACAATATGGGATTATGGGTGCACCCTGAGGCAAAACTCTTCTCTTTTGTTTACTTCCCCAAAATACACTCCTGGAAATGGAAAAAAGAACACATTGACACCGGTGTGTCAGACCCACCATACTTGCTCCGGACACTGCTAGAGGGCTGTACAAGCAATGATCACACGCACGGCACAGCGGACACACCAGGAACCGCGGTGTTGGCCGTCGAATGGCACTAGCTGCGCAACATTTGTGCACCGCCGCCGTCAGTGTCAGCCAGTTTGCCGTGGCATACGGAGCTCCATCGCAGTCTTTAACACTGGTAGCATGCCGCGACAGCGTGGACGTGAACCGTATGTGCAGTTGACGGACTTTGAGCGAGGGCATGCGGGAGGCCGGGTGGACGTACCGCCGAATTGCTCAACACGTGGGGCGTGAGGTCTCCACAGTACATCGATGTTGTCGCCAGTGGTCGGCGGAAGGTGCACGTGCCCGTCGACCTGGGACCGGACCGCAGCGACGCACGGATGCACGCCAAGACCGTAGGATCCTACGCAGTGCCGTAGGGGACCGCACCGCCACTTCCCAGCAAATTAGGGACACTGTTGCTCGTGGGGTATCGGCGAGGACCATTCGCAACCGTCTCCATGAAGCTGGGCTACGGTCCCGCACACCGTTAGGCCGTCTTCCGCTCACGCCCCAACATCGTGCAGCCCGCCTCCAGTGGTGTCGCGACAGGCGTGAATGGAGGGACGATTGGAGACGTGTCGTCTTCGGCGATGAGAGTCGCTTCTGCCTTGGTGCCAATGATGGTCGTATGCGTGTTTGGCGCCGTGCAGGTGAGCGCCACAATCAGGACTGCATACGACCGAGGCACACAGGGCCAACATCCGACATCATGGTGTGGGGAGCGATCTCCTACACTGGCCGTACACCACTGGTGATCGTCGAGGGGACACTGAATAGTGCACGGTACATCCAAACCGTCATCGAACCCATCGTTCTACCATTCCTAGACCGGCAAGGGAACTTGCTGTTCCAACAGGACAATGCACGTCCGCATGTATCCCGTGCCACCCAACGTGCTCTAGAAGGTGTAAGTCAACTACCCTGGCCAGCAAGATCTCCGGATCTGTCCCCCGTTGAGCATGTTTGGGACTGGATGAAGCGTCGTCTCACGCGGTCTGCACGTCCAGCACGAACGCTGGTCCAACTGAGGCGCCAGGTGGAAATGGCATGGCAAGCCGTTCCACAGGACTACATCCAGCATCTCTACGATCGTCTCCATGGGAGAATAGCAGCCTGCATTGCTGCGAAAGGTGGATATACACTGTACTAGTGCCGACATTGTGCATGCTCTGTTGCCTGTGTCTATGTGCCTGTGGTTCTGTCAGTGTGATCATGTGATGTATCTGACCCCAGGAATGTGTCAATAAAGTTTCCCCTTCCTGGGACAATGAATTCACGGTGTTCTTATTTCAATTTCCAGGAGTGTAGTTTCAACGAAATACTGCCACCCTCAGTGGGTTCCTTTACTCTAAATTATGCAAAAATCAGCATCGTTACAATACATTACGAAGTAAAGTTATAATATGTTGTACATAGTTCACTTGCAGGCCTCTGTTTCTGGATTGATGGATAAATTTAAATTTTGAAAGTATAGTGGGGGAGGCCTCACAACCCTTCTCCTCTTTCCACTCAAATGAATATGCAGAACACAACTTGTTGTATAAAAATACTTTATGGTCCAGGCGTACGTCTGCTAGCTGCACAGTCTCCACGCTGCTTGGCGGATCCGCTCTCTGCGGTCGCTAACCGGTACCTGGCTGCACGAAAGACCCCGTGAAGGCGGCCACACGAGTAATTGTATGATTGACAAGCAGCTTGCGCAAGCGTCCTTGAGCAAACTTGCACAAAATCCTCTCACCTCCACGTGGCTCAAGGATACTTGTTCACCAGAAAATATCAAGCTCAGACAACGCTGCGCTTACTTCGGCAGCTTTATGCCTTGTATTGAGGAAAAAACTAAAGAGGAAACGTAATATCTTGAGTAAAGAGACGTTAAAGAAACGAAAACATTGTTACCATATTAATTATTCCCGGGAGGCACGCTATGGAAACGGTCTTACAGTACTGTTGTTATTCTTTTCTCTTTCTCCATTTAATATCGTATTCTTTGACTTGATCTACATTACAGTGCAGCCACAAGCTGTAGTACAGCCATTGTATAAAATCAAGTTTAACAGGACCAAATAAAAATTACATTAAATCAGATCACTGACAAATGCTTGCACATGCCTCCCTAATCTTGGTAAGCACGATCAAGTATACACATGCTTGAACAGTTGCACAAGCATGCATAATCGAAATTCGATCAAGTATCAACCTGCTTGTACAGTCCTGATGCTTGCGCAAACTGCGTGTTTGGCGAGCATACAGTTACGTGTTTCTACATATGGGTGGCAACTTTCATTATCTTTGATCTTTATTTTGTTGTTGAGATTTTATATGCTGTGTATTTTGTAGTCATTTTCAACAACAGTTTGTTTAATTACTTTTAGTTAGTGTATTCCAATGTTACTCCATTACATATCAACTATCAGTGAGTCAAATGAAATTAAGTTGAAGTATTATCTGAAACCAGTTACAAGTTAATTGCATTTTGAAATAGAAGATATTGGAAACAAACACAAATTTCCGTTTCAGGACACGTAAACATGTTAAGGCTTTAAAGAAATTCAGTTCATTTGCAGCTATTAGATGTCATACGGTCAAGAATCTTCCGTTTCAAGGTACAAGATGAGGCACAACCAACGACGTATAATTGAACTGTCCACATATTGTATAATTGGTTTTTAAAAAAATATATAAAATTTAATGCTTACAAATCTGCGCAAAACACAGTCTCATGTCTCACACCAACGAAAACAACAGAAAGCCAGTAAACATCCGGTTCTTTAAAGAATCAAACTCCCATGTATAAAATAGTTGCAAATTTCTGATTATTTTGCAAATGAGTTGACGCATTAAATATTTGATATTAAGCATGTAAACGAGAAAAAAGTTTGGAATTACGTTTATTATTTGTTGTAAGTCGCTAAACGCTCTCATAGCGTAACGTTTTTGGAGTACATTGTGGCTAATTTCTGCAGTGTTTTGACCAAAAGCTTGTTTACCATGAATCTCAGTGTTAATGACGTCATATCCCCTGAACTATAGTTTGTGTGCCGGGAGCCTCAGCGAGAAAATTTTCGTAAGTGACTGAAATCACGTGTAAATTTTGTTGGAAGTTTCTGAGTGCTTTCATTCTCAAATATTGATTTAATATAGTCTGGGTAATTTGCATGTCGTGAGCTACGCTGCGTCACAGTTTCTGGCTGTATTGCTACTCTTACTGTGCCAAACCTTTTAATGTAAGACCATATCTCTTAATGAGTAGATTATGATACATTTAAATTTTTAAATTCAGCCAATAATTATATGAAACACTGAAGATCCAATTTTTGCTGCCCCTAGAAGCTTTTAAATAGGCAACCTGCAATTGTTTCCTCACGACGATGCACTGAGTTAACTTTTTCGTAACATAGACGCTGGAAAATTCTAATGATGGTCTCTAGTGCGCAGTCATTCAAGTATTTCTAATATTGGTCATTAGACTGAAACACCGGGCACGAAACATCACGTGTCACCAAGCACACTACCATCAAGGTACAAAGAGCGTTCAAAAAGTTTTGCACAGTCGTCTCTAATTTTTTTTATTTTTTGCAGGAGGAGAACGAAATTTTTTGTGAACATACTTGGAACATTTAGCTATAAGTTGGTATATAAAAGTATTTTGTTTTATTTACAGGTAAGCCATTATGGACCGTGAAGTAGTTGTAAGGTTACGACAACGTCGGTGAGGGAGTTTCTCTTCAAGACCGGCGTTGACTCTGCCACATCGATTGTTGCTCCCTGTTAATGGGGTGGACACAATGGATCGCAGCAGTGTCCAGCGGTGGTTGCAGAGGTTTAAAGAAAGTGATTTCTCTCTACTGGACAATCCACGATGCGGTAGACTATCGACGGCAGTGAGTGATGTGAATAAGGAGACCATTGATCAGATCATCCAAAATTACAAATGTATGACTACACGACACCTTGCTGAAATGACTCGTTTGTAATTGGGTAGTGTGGTATCACTGGTATAGTCACTAGGGTACAGAAAAATCTGTGCACGTAGGGGGCCTAGATTATTGACAAGAGAAATGAAAACGATGAGGAAGAATGTGTGCGAGGGTCTCATGAAGACCTTTACTGAAGAGTGGAAACAGTGTTTTGACGGCGTCCTTACCCAGGATGAAACATGGTTGTTTTTGTCCGAACTGGAGAGCAAAACCCAATCCATGGAGAGGCGTCATTCGGATTCCCCTCGGAAGAAGAAACCAAGACTTTCACGAACAGCAGGCCGAAAGGTGATGGCCTTCTTCTCCTGGGATCAGTGTGGTGACATTTTCATCGGCTTTTTGGAACCTGGCTCCACAATTAACCAGGACCGTTACTGCTTGTCATTGGACAAGCTGCGACGTGCCATCAAGACCCACAGACCACATCTTCAGGGCCAGCTCATCAGAATACATCATGACAATGCTAAACTCCATACAGCCCTTATGACATAGGAAAAAATCAGGGAAACTGGTTGGAAAATTGTTCCTCATCCTCCCTACATTCCGGATTTGGCTCCGTCTGGTTTTTACATCTTTGCTCGTCTGAAGACCCACCTGCGCGGTAAAACATTTGATAGTGAGAAAAACCTTATTTCCTGTATCAAGCAATGGTGTAAAAGACAATCCCCAGAATTTTACCAAAGTGCATTTACATAATGGAAAGAACGTTGGGTCAGATACGTCACAGCTGATGGAGGCTACATTAAGTAGGCTCAAAGTATAGCTAAATGTTCCAAGTATGTTCGCAAGAAATCATTCTCCTCCTGTAAAAAATAAAAAAAAATAGAGATGACTGTGCAAAACTTTTTGAATGTCCTTTGTACAACACTCTCTCCTACTACATTGTTCAGTTCCGTCTCAGTTTTGTTTTTTTCCTATAGTATTAGTTGTGCGTTAACAGTGGTACGTAGTACATTTTGGTGATTCTGTACTGCAGGCTTTTGCACTACTGTGAAGGCATTTTCATAAAAGCAAAGGTAACTGGGGTACGAAACCAAATAATGAAATTACGCTGTTTTGTAACTGATAAGGAACAGCGCCACTGTTGGACAGGAAGAATCACAAGTAGTGATTGGCGACATGAAATACAGTACATACGTAACAGAGGTGGAGTGGTATATTTATAACAAAAAATGGTACAGATTTCTTCACGTTTGACACCTTTCAGACTCTTAACATAAACATGGATATCAGACTCCTGGTAAAGAAGATGCCCTCCTCGGGCACAAATGCGAATTTGGCACCTGTTCTTCATGCTGACTACCAGACTGTTGAAGAGTCTTCGGGGGAACTGTGCCTCTCCTCTCCTCTCTAGAGGCAGTTTTCAGTTCTTGCACGTTTCGGAGAGAGGGTGTTCGTTCAGAAACGAGTCTGCGTAGAGCATCCCAGGCATGTTTTATAGGATTTAAGTCCGGAGAGTACGCAGAGCAATCCATACATTCAATTTCTTCATAATCCAGTGTGTCTGACACCTCAGGAGACGGGGGGGCGGTGGGCGAGTATTGTCATCCATAAACACAAAGTCGGGAACTACCGCACTTCTAAACAGACGGACATGATCCAGAATAATCTCGCAAATATATGCGACAACGTTCGGCTATTCTGCATAATGCCTGCCCACACCATAACGTTTGGTCCATACCGATGACGATCATGAACATTTCGTGGTGTGTAACGTGTTCCCCTCTCGCTCCACAGTAATTGGTGGCCAGAATAATTTGCCACGGTGAGGTGGGATTCGTCGGGGAACATCACTCTGGACGACTGTTGCTGCCCCCAACCGACATGCTCCCTACACCGACGATGGTGTGACTGAAGTGGAATGCATTTAACAGGCTTTCGAACATACAAACAAACCTGATTTAATCACCGCGAAATGCTTCTGGCAGAAAGTGTACTGGTAACGGTTGCAAGATCTGCAACCATCTGCCTCGGAGTGAGATGACTCTTCCTTTTCTCCACTAGGGCTTAACATCGATCCTATTGCGGAGTGGTAGTCTGTCTACGACCACGGGCATACTTTCGCATAGCATTTTCATCTTCAGCGGTGTTTTTTGACATGACACTGAGCGGCTTCAAGTCGTCCAGTTGCTTGTCCACGATCGTAAGCACTAAAATGATGCCTTGCAGACATGTTACTGTACCACACGGCATGTTGCACCAATAGGTTCCATAACAACGTTCATCAAACAGCGTACTGCATGAACTGTCAAATATATACAGGCCTTTCGTGCACAGGCTTCGCTGCAGTTAACACGTCCTGCCCTTTAATTTCCTTTTACTATCATTGGTCGGGTGTTCCGCAGGTTTCGTCGGTTATTCCACAGCAATCGGCAGTTGTTACTTCACAAGTGTCAGTTGTTCCTTCGCAATTGTCAAGCATTGTCTGTTACTACTCAGTATCGAGCAACCAGAGACCATAGGACACTTGTATCAAAATACTCAGAAAGTGTCCCTGTATTCGTATTCATTTTGTGTTTGTAGACTTAAATTTATTGAGTAAACGTAGTTATTTCAATACCACGAAGGTGCAAGGTATCAAGAAAATCTCCCATACAAGAAAGTTCTGTTTTGAGAACTAGTCAAAGGTATTAGTTTTGGACAAACTTCACTTCTAAAATTGACCTCTGTCCATCTAGTTTTAGCAGATTCATGGTAACTTCAGGTTCACCTTACAGTTCATCATCGTAATTTTACTCAGAGCTATTTTATCCGACATGTATGAGAAGCATTAGCTGGCTACTGTGACCGAGCGGTTCTAGGCGCTTCAGCCCGGAACCACGCTGCTGCTACGGTCGCAGGTTCGAATCCTGCCTCGGGCATGGATGTGTGTGACGTACTTAGGTTAGTTAGGTTTAAGTAGGGGACTGATGACCTCAGATGTTAAACCCCGTAGTGCTTAGAGCCATTTGAGAAGCATTGTTTTCCATAAAAACGCCTGACAGAGAAGATCGGGGGAAACCTACGTGTCCGCTGGTACAAATGGCTTGGCTGTACTCAATCAATTACATCTGTGACAACAATTGCTACAGATTAAGTGTGATAATATCGTTATCGTGGATATTATCAGGGGCATCGGGCAGAGTAACTTAATGCGATAGTAATCACCTAGGCAGCGATAAGAATAACAGGTATTAAAGACACACACATTTCCAAGTTGCAGGAACCGTACGAAACTCTCTAATGCAGGCTTAAGAGAGGATCCAGAAAACATGGATTTTTGGACTCTCACCCTTCTTCTATCGCTGCGTAACGTCTTAAAAATCATAATTCCTGAAACTGGTACCTGAGCGGCGGCTGCGGCTCCGTTCAGGTGGAAGAACCGTCCTTTGGTGCGTCACCACCTGAGTTGAGTGGTGGCGGTTGCTCGAAGCAACAGGGGCGCCGCTGGAGATGTGCGTTGTTTGGCGGAGGGCGTTTTATGCTCAGATGTAGCCTTATTGGCCTCCTCTAGCTTCAACGTCCCATTTTGCTCCCCCCTTGCTGAGTAGTATGCGGGTCCAGATGTAGAAGAAGACTGGTCTGCCTTGAAATGGTACTTTCGGGACAGAATCTGGTACGACAATACCCCTTCCTCCGTCATTACACACAAGACGATAATGATACGGATCATTGTACGGATTTCAGGCTTCTCAGGGACACAATTACAGCCCCCATGCAGAATCTACATTACTAAATGGCTAACTCGGACCACAGTAACACAGTTTCGCCTGCAGGTTGCCTAACGGCTTCAAGGGCAGCCTAAATTTCACTTTCAGTACATCATATAATTATTGACAGAGTTTAAAAATGTAATATGCTCTCATACTCTACTCATTAAGGGGCATAATCTTATGTTAATGGTTTAACACGACAAGACAAGTATTACAGTTTGAAACTGTGTATATGTCTTGAGGCACCATACCTGACAACATTCAGATTTCCCAGTCTATACTCATCCAGCATTTGAGTCGAATATATTTAAATGGGCTTAAGTCAAGCGACAGACGTTTCTAGGAAACTGACAAAAACTGTTTAGATTGTCTGCTAACTACATAAAGGCATTTTTATTGGCGTTGTTGTGTTATATGATGCATGTATGATTGTCAGACAAGATACTGAATTCCTAACGTTATATTCTGTAGAAGGATGTACTCAAATGACAATTATTCTTAGTTAAATGGACGAAGAATGTGAAATAATTTCCACGTAGCGTCAATGTTAGTGTCATCAACAATAGATATCAAAGTTTGCAACCGTAAACAATACGTCCGATCACACCGAGTCAGCCAATGCGTTTGCTGGCAACGTTGCCTCATGAGATTGGCGCGAGAGAAAATGCAGCAAATGAGAAAGAGAGAGAGAAACGAAAGGCGGAAGAGAAAGAATGTATTGAATAAACGAGAGCCATAAGCAACTTCCTAAAAAAATCGTAAGACGAGAGTAAACTTTAAGGTATAACGTGAGAGTGAAACTGTTATCTCTGCTGTTATGATACGTATGTTATCAAGTAAGCACTTTATCTTGTGACGCAGCTCATAATCACCTAACAACAGTTATTAGTGTTAGGAAAAATTAATTCACTGACATGAAATGAGTGCCGTTAAGGGGTTGAAATTAGGGCTGCCATAAGTTCGATTCTTCCCGGATTTGTCCTAGTTTTTGGGCGTAACCACGGACCTTTCTTGTGTGTAAAGAAATTCTTTCGATTGGACGGAAATGCGATTTATTTAAATTTTAGCTAAAATTCCGTAAATGAGAACTGGCGCGTTGGTAGTTTCTTTCGTTTTATATTAAAAAACCAGCAGCAGGCACGCTAGACACTCTCGTATGGACATTACCTATACTTCTTTATTGATGACTAGGGGAACACACCGACAATCGACGATCGCATGCACCGCACCGCCGCCCCTCCCGCCATACAGTTGTGCGTGGGCAAGCCAATTGTGTAAGTGTGCATTTCAGTCCACACTTACGTGGTGGAAACATAATAATATTCGATATTGCAGTATACCTACTTAAGTAAGTTTGTATCATTTATGTTCGTGAAGATTTTTCAGCTAGCCTTTTTTTTTTTTTTTTTTTCACCACCTGCCACGAGGCACACGCTTGCTGGCGTTGTCAGCACTGAAAGACAGACGAGGGAACGTTCCCCCTCTCCTGTCCCTGCTCCCCGCGGGACACTGGCCACCGACCAGCTAAACGTCGACAGACGGTATATGTTTCCGGGAAAATAATCAAATTTGACCGAAATGTCCTGAATGTTCGAAGTCTTTGTCAAGGGTCGGCAATTTAAGTGATGGCAGGCTTAGAAGCTGCAGTGACAAGACAGAAGAGATGACATTCGATGCCGCATAGCTGCTGCTGTTAGTAATGTGCTCGAACTGCTACCTCCTAAATAAAATCTATTACCAGTGAAGCCGAAAATGAACACGAATCCATGTCGCTTGTGAAAGGTGGACAGGCGTTGACAGTAGATATCTCTACGGAATGAGCGTTCAGATGTGCAGAACACGATTTTTGTCAACACACATTACTCCCTACCCCAAGGTCACGTGACTTCGGTTCAGCGTAAGAGCTCTGCCGATTATGGACGTCATTTCATCTCTAGTATGGTCTGTCCCCTTCATAAGAACCCTGAATTTTACGCACGCTTTTTGTAGGCATCTTAACAATTTGCATTCGATATTTGGTACGAGCCTCTTTTAAATCATTGAAATAAAACGCAAGATTACTCCGATTGCTTGTGACCAGTACCGCAGCTCAGATATTGATAGTTTTGTCATTATGGGGAAGGTGATGATAGCCGCATGTAGTTTTTAAGTTTTGTGCAGTATTTGATCGTGTGGCCGAGGCTCTCTTGTGATAAGATATGCTGGGGCCGCATTGCGAAAGAGCTTCATAGCATGCCTACCACTGAAAATGTCCCGAGAAACATCGAACCGGGACGTGCTTATCTGTTATTTTTCTCGATTTTTATTTATTCAATTCTGCCTTTATAATACTGGTCACTTCTGAAGTGCTCAAGTTTACAGTACCTTCCTGGAAGAAGCTATGTACATTCTACGTACAACCATGTTACTACAATGCTTGCCACTAAAATTGCAACACCAGAAAGAACAGCAAATAACGAATTTTATTTCATCTGCATCTACATTTATATGGATTCTCTGCAAATCACACTTAAGCGCCTGGCAGATGCTTCATCGAACACCTTCACAGTAATTCTCTATCATACCATTCTCGAACAGCGCGCGGAAATCTTTCCTAGTGAGCTCTGACTTCCCTTATTTTATTATTATGATTGTTTCTTGCTCTATAGGTCGACGCCAACAAAATATTTTCGCATTCGGAGGAGAAAGTTGGTGACTGAAAAGCTCCAATCGCAACGAGAAACGTGTTTATTTTAATGATGTCCATCGCAAATCCTGTATTATGTACATGACATTCTCTCCGCTATATCTTGATAATATAAAACGTGCTACTCTTCTTTGAACTTTCTCGGTGTACTCTGTTAATCCTATCTGGTAAGGATCCCACATACCGCAGCAGTACTCCAAAAGAGGATGAACAAGCGCAGTGTAGGCAGTCTCTTTAGTAGATATGTTACATTTTCTAAGTGTTCTGCTAATAAATCGCAGTCTGGTTCGCCTTCCTCACAACACTTACTATGTGTTCTTTCCAACTTTCCAATTTAAGTTGTTCGTAATTGTAATTCCTAGGTATTTTGTTGAATTTACTGCCATTAGATTTGATTCATCTATTGTGTAACTGAAGTTTAACGGATTCCTTTTAGCACTCATATGGATGATTTCGCACTTTTCATTATGTAGGGTCAATTGCCACGCACCACACTTGTATCTTATCTAAATCGTTTTGCAATTTACTTTGATCTTCTGATGACTTTACTTGACGATAAACGACAGCATCATCTGCAAACAACCTGGGGCGACTGCTCGGATTGTCCCCTAAATCGTATATATAGAAAAGGAATAGCAGAGGGCCTATAACACTAACTTGGGGAACGCCAGAAATCACTTCTGTTTTACTCGATGACTTTCCGTTTGTCACTACGAACTGTGACCTCTCTGACAGGAAATCACGAACCCAGTCACATAATTGAGACGATATTCCATAAGGACGCAATTTGATTACAAGCCGCTTGTGAGGTACAGTGTCAAAAGTCTTCTGAAAACCTAGAAATATGGAACCAATTTGAAATCCCTTGTGAATAGCACTCAACATTCCGTGTGAGTAATGAGCTAACTGTGTTTCACAGTGCAGAATCATGTTTTTTAAACCCTTGTTGACAATGTGTCCGTGGAACGTTCTCTTCGTGGTAATTCATAATGTTCAAACACAGTATATGTTCCAAAATCCTGCTGCATATCGGCGTTAACGATATGGACCTGTAATTGAGTAATTTATTGTACATATACAGTGTAGTAGGAAGAATGTAAGATGAAAACCGTGGTTGATTTGGGGGCACACAGGCAGCGCCAGTGTAAGGTCAAGCGATACAAGAAGGCGCTTGGGGCGCCAAGTTGAGAGGGACGCAAGAGGCGCCAAGTACAGAATTTCCAGTCAGGGAGTATCACAGTTAGTAGCAAAAATTGACCCGGCCGAAGGCGTATGATAATAGAGAAAAAAAAAAAAAAAACGTTCCAGTAATCATGGACCTGCAAACGAACAGTTTGCGGGATAACTGTAAATGTTTGGTTATGAGCCCTTATTTTATTACGAATTATTGTCCTAGTTAATATAAATGTATTTGAAATGTAAAACTTTGGTTTATTACTCACCCGGTTATGTTCAAATTTTACCCATGACCCTTGGCACACGATACGTTACAATTTACTTTATACTAATACCTGTTAAATGACGTGCTCTACATGTCGTCCTCAGATTTGGAAGCAATAGTGTACTCGTCTTTCTACTTAGTTATTAATTCTTTCCAACACCCTGGGATCATCTCTTAAGTATTGACAAGACTGTACAATTAGCTTCTCCACTTCTTAAACCATTTCAACAGGAGGGTAGTTGAGGTGATCCCATACAGCAGGACTGAGTCAAGTGGTTTTGGAAGCCAATGTACAGGCTGTGTTCAACCTATCCGTCTTGGACCATATTGCCTTCTTTGATGTCGCCTTATATCAGCGCCGGCCGCTGTGACCGAGCGGCTCTAGGCGCTTCAGTCCGGAACCGCGCTGCTGCTACAGCCGCAGGTTCGAATCATGCCTCGGGCATGGATGTGTGTGATGTCCTTAGGTTAGTCAGGTTTAAGTAGTTCTAAGTCTAGGGGACTGATGACCTCAGATGTTGAGTCCCATAGTGCTTAGAAACCAACCTTATATCAGCAGCAGAATGTGCAAGGTAAGCCAAGGATGAAATATTAAGAGGTAATTGAAATATTGGTATTTTAAATGCTTTTTATTACTAAATTAAATATTCCATACTGAAGCCAGTTGCGGCTCGTAATCATGTATTCGCATTTATCTCGCAAACGGTTCGTTTTCTGGCCCGTGTTTATCGGAACATATTTGGCTCTGTTGTAAACATATGAGTCTTGAAATCAGACAAATGACAGTCTGTCTGGGACACCAGAAACACTGCAAGGTAGGTATGTAGTATAATATTAAGCGTTAGGTAGAGGCTCAGTATCCGCGACATAACTCCTAATCGAGGTATGGTGCACACTTTAACAGATCATGGCCCATATCCCCTAACATCTGCATAGAGTGTGATGTAGCAACATTCCAATTTGCGAATGTGGAGAGGAAGGTTCCACTAATCGAGTCGTTTTCAGCCGACGACGTGAGAATTCAGACAATTAGCGATCCGAAAATTAAGGTAAATGATCACAACTTATGGATTACAGTTGGGTCCTCGTGAGGAGAGGATTTTGAGGATAAAGACTGCAGATACTAGCCTAAGAGAAGGCACTGTCAAGAAACAAGTGTTGCAGAAAGGCGTGTACCTACCAGAGGGGCTGGTGAGGGTACGGAAAAGCTTTTGTTTAACTAGCGTGTTAAATACGCGAGAAGAGGCGGTTTCTATGGAGATGATTAACACTGAGGCGGAAGAAGTTCGCCATTTAGCCCAAGCCCGAAGCAGGCTGTGCGCAAGGCAGACACGGTCTCGAGTGAGAAAAAATCAAGGATCACTTTATTAAAAGAAAACTTACGGCTAGATCATTTAAATGTCGTAGAAAAAGGTTCCATAATAGAGGTGTATTCTGCGTATAATTATAGCTCCCATTTTGCTGGAGTTAAGTTGACATATAGAGATACAATCCGGCTTCAAATAAAACTAATACCTGAAGCAGAGGGACGAGTAATTTTCTGCCATCCTTACAGAATTGCATCTGAAAAAAGGAAATGGAGGGTGGTAGCTGGTTACAGAAAACCAAATGACATTACTGTGAACACAGTCTTCCCACTTACACGTGTAGATGGAATTTTGAACGGACTGGACGCTTCATGCTTAGTGAAGTTCAGTTTGAAATTGGATGAGTATGATTATGAAATGTTATACGAAAAAGGTAAGAACAATAGAGTAGCGGCTGCATTGTCGAGGATAAGAGAAATACAGTCAACTGATAACGAAACAGGGACAACTGAAAGTGAGGATGTGCCGGTAGACGATGAAGACGAACAGCAGGAGATAACCGCTGAAAAAAAGGCGGAGAAACCGCAAAATAGACAAAAATAATGTTGGTTATAGCACCAATACCAGAAGGGGTGTTTGATAGGAGTGATATTGATATCGTCTATCCCTGACGATAACAAATGGTTCAAATGGCTCTGAGCACTATGGGACCTAACATCTGAGGTCATAAGTCCCCTAGAACTTAGAACTACTTAAACCTAACTAACCTAAGGACATCACACACATCCATGCCCGAGGCAGGATTCGAAGCTGCGACCGTAGCGATCTCGCGGTTCCAGACTGAAGCGCCTAGAACCGGAGGCCACTCCGGGCGGCGTACCTGACGGTAACAGACAGAAATAATAGATATATGAAGGGTACTAACATTCCTGAATGCTCTAACAAAGTTCGTTGTAGCAGAACCGATAGAAAAGCAGGATGCAGATACAGTAGCTCGTGTCATGTAAGAAACAATAATTCTGAGATTTGGGATATCCTCAGTAATACTCAGTGACAATGGTAGCAATTTGTTGACGTCACGGTAAAGAGAGCGCATATTGTTAAGATTAGTAAGATACAGACCTTCTGTTATACCATTCCAAATCCGATGAAGCATTGGGAGGATCGGACTAAACTATAGAAGAATTCCTGAGACAATATATCAATACGATTCAATCAAATTTGGTATGAATTGTTTGCATTTGCGATATTCGTGTAGAATATCACGTCCCATAGAGCCACAATTACATACCACGTAAGTTATTTTTCGGTAAAGCATGTAACTTACCGGGTGTATTGCAGAGAGATCCCGCATGTTTTATTTATAATTGCGATGATTATGTACTCTTATTAAAATAGAAAATGAGACAGATGCACCAATGTGCTTGAGATTATAACAGAACGTGTAAGGAGAAGAACAAAGTGTACAGAAACCAGAATGCGAAAGATTTTAGAACAGGTGATCAAGTCCTACCGTGCGATAAAGCGTTAGAAGGGGCAGAAGCCGTAAACTAAGACACGCAGTGGTGTGGCCCATACACTGTAGCAAGGACAAAGGGCTCAAATGTGGTCATTCTTTTAAAGAGAAACAAATTTTTAAGTTGCATGCCAATAGGTTAAAGGAGTTCTACTCAAATAGAACTTTTTCTTGAATTTCGGATTAAGAAATTGACGGGAGTTTTGCACCAGATGAGCTGTATTGCCGCAGTGTATACACTTGGACAGTTTCAAGATTTTAGTGTACAGAAGTATCCTTCACACCGGGCTTGTATTACGACAGTATTGGCAAGATACAAATCTACAGCGTGACGTCGAAATCCTCAGTTATATTAACCTGGCAATTTATCGGCAGAATATTGTAAACGGAAATTAACAAGTCTGGGAATAAGCGATCAAGAATGTACCAATGTAGAGCAAGCCTTAGAGCGACATGTCAAAAATATTCAGAATTCGCAAGGTCTAATTGGACTAACCATGTGAGGCACGTAGGAATCAAGGTGTCTTTTGTGGGTGAAATTAGTAAAATTTTGTTTGGGGCATTAGATAAACAGGATGCCTCCTATTTCAAATCAAAGATTGATTCAACTGAAAATGAACAGATGCGATTGCTTAAGTTGACCAAAGATCAAGTAACAGCAGTAAAAGCAACTTTGACGAGTTTCAGTCATACAGTAGCTAGCTTTGCATGTAACGAGGAGATGATTGTTAAAAACAAGGTACATGAATGAATATGCTAATAGTACTGTTCAAAAGATATAGCACATAGCTGTGATCACTACTGTTAATGAACAGTTAATACAGTTGGCATCGATTTACATGATTTAGAAAGGGAATAAAAGATGCTAATTTCTGCCATAATAATTGCTCAGAAAGAAATACTGAAACTTCACGTAATTAACCCAGTGCAAATAGTTAGGTTCTTGCATTTAATTCTGGATGATATTAAAAGACAAGAAGTTCCCAATTGCTCTCACAGAATAGAGTGGGTGAAAGTTATTACACATAACTGATGTTGATATGTTTATGTCTGGTCATATACTAAGTTATGTACTGAATGCACCATTAGTCGTAAAGTATCTGTTTGATGTGTACAAAGTATTACACCCTCTCTACTGAAGTTGATGGAAGTCAAAGTTTCTTTATGTACATATAGCCGGAAAAAGATTATTTGTTATTTAATGAATCCAGGCGGCGCTATGGAAAACTGTTGTGTAAAGAGACAGATCGCATTCGCAAAATTTGTAGATAAGAGTTTGTTGTAACGTCCACATATGAATACGAAACATATGGAGCAAGGATGCTGTAATCGTTAAGGGAAATCCCCGAAGATTGTATCAAGAAGTTTGCGAATCTAAAGGATAGTATTTGGACTCCATCGAGTCCGGACCAATGGTTATTCATTCCTCCAAAAGAGAAAGACTAGACAATTTTGTGTAACGACAAAAAGCCAACAGGTGTACTTGTTAAAGATACAGGGAAACTAACATTTATGGAAAATGTAAAGGTATGAAACACAAATGTTCACGCAGTCCGAACAAATAATAAGAATGAATGTGACCAGTGAAGAGGTAGTGCCAGTTTTAAACATGCAGATTGATTAATTGCTGTATTATAAATAAAGAAAAAAGTAATATTTCTGAGGTACAGTTAGACAAACAGTTGGAACATGTAATACAACATTTAGAGGGCCTTAAAGTAGCAGCTCATGAAATAACAGAAATAGAAAAGGAAGTAGCATTCCAAGAGCAGCAGAGTTTCTCAGAAAAACCTTGGTATCATTATTTGTTCTGGTCTTACCTAGGAGTTGTAATACTTACCATTATGTTTATATGTTGTTTATGCAGACACAGCAAATGTTTTAGAGATTGCCTTAACTATATGTGGAAAGGCATGGGCGATGATTGTTATGGCAGAATGTGTGTGAGGACGACCATGGCAAACACATGTGAAGGGTTGGAAATAACACATTCGTAGTAGACAACCTCTTTGGTCAAGCAGAGGAAATATTGAAGAGCGTGATGAAGGCCCCGTTACGTTTCAATGCAATGAGGAAAGACGCATTACCTATGCTTCCTCCACGCAGAGATCAAGATAGTGCAAGGCTGTGAAATTCCCATAGAATGTAAGATATAACTGTTTTGAATTACATAAATAAATTGTAAGCAAGAATTTAGCAGGATTGGGGGTCCTCTTTCAGATTTATTATTGTAATGATGATATGTAATGTGCTGCATTGATATGTTTATGTAAAAATGATGTGAAGAAAAATAAACAAATAAAAAGTTTGAGTATAAGTAACATAAAAAGGGAGACAAAAATTTCATTTCTGTTGTGTATTTGTGTCTGTAATGTAAAAAAGGAAAACAGTTAACTAGCCAGTGATTTAAATTTATGTTCTATGTAATGTATGTCTTCATGAAAAATGAATGAATGTTTTACAATGATGCTTCTATGCCTGTGTACCTAAGTATATATAAGTGCAGTGAAAAATGAAACAGTGTTTTGTGTTGATGTTTACAAGTGTGCAAAAGTAAGTGAAATACGAACTTCACAAAATGCAAAATGTAAAGAGAACTAGAGTCATTAACCAAGAATGACTGTAATGTCATTTCTGGAGCTGAGATGTTTTAACTACAACGGAAGCCAAATTACAAATTTGTTGCCAAATAATTGTCAACAAATTTTTCCCATGGGAGGAGATGTCATATATTGACGACGTAATGATTTGTACATTGTTAAGCTTAAGACTGTTAGGAGCCATCAAGGGCACTCCAAGATAGGAAATCGGAGACACAATACAGAGAGCAGGCAAAAGTGGTAGCGTTTAAGTTACTGGAGCTAAATAGTACCATTGTAGCCCTGCAAATTGAAGAAGCTCTCAGCAGTTGGAGTTTCCCTTTAGAGAATTAACTGGCATCTCCATTCACCGCCTAGACGCTGTTACAAGGCGTCACCGTTGAAGATCGTCATGAAAAGGCACGTCTTAGCAGAGGCAGCAAGCTTGATTTCCGAAGGATTGCAACATCATCCCCACTCACAAAAGGACTGAAGGCGGGGCCAAGTGACGTAAAACACTATTGCTGCTGTCCATAACAGGAGCGGCAGTGACGTTTAGGTTTTAGCTGTACGTGCTACTACCGAACTTGGAGTTGAGAGGAGGAATCTAAATGTGGTTGGCCAGAGGCGCATTGAAGGTGCAGAGCGACTCGTCACATCGGCCAAAGCTTGTTAAGTGCCAAAGCTTGCGAAGTGCCTGTGGATTGGTGGATCGACTAGAGGAAGGGAGAAATAGTGCGCCGAAACGAGTCTTTAAAAACCGATGTTTTTGTACTCAAAGAGAATTCTCAGTCAGTTCGCTGGGGCGCCGAGATAAACTGAGTAGGCTAACTTTTTCACAGAGTTACTGGACAGAATTGACAAGGATTACACATTTCTGACAAATCTGGTGATGTCTGATGAGGCAATTGTCAATTAAAATAAATTTCCGATATTACTCGAATACATATACGCATCTCGTTCCTGAGAAGACCCTGGGCAGCCCACGGATCGTCGTTTGGTGTGCTACTGGACAGTCATTTCGAATCACTGGGCCATTTTTTTTAAACAACGCGGCCCGCCAGTGAGTGTCAGTTTCGAGCGGTATGCAGCGATGACTAACAATTTCTTCATTCCACAGCTCCAGGCACATAGCCGTCTAAACGCGATATGGTTTCAGGAAGATGGGGCACAGCCATGACGGCACGTAAATCAATGGTTACTCTTAGCCGCCAATTTCCACATTCGAATGCGGTAACGATTCACTGATATCCCATGGCCAGCGAGATGACCCATTCTTTCAGCCCGTACTTTTTTGTCTGTGGGGCATCTCAAGAAGAAAGTTTTCCTTCCAGCGGCTCCACAATGCTGATAGTTGAAAGCCACAATCCGGATAGAGACAGAGGCCATTTCTCAAGAAATGATCGAGAATTTAATGACGAGCTTCTATGAACGTCTACAGTAAAGTGTCGCCAACGATGGAAGCTATTTGGTGACGTAGTTTTGAAGAAATAAACTTATCTTTGGCTCAGTAACGGACTGTCTGTGGAACAGTTATCTGTGAGTTGTATTGATGTGATTACCTCACAATAACCAAATGAGAATGCACTGTTTTCCATGGGCTACCACGTATATTACAAAACGGCTAACTTTGTTCTTGGTGCACATTCCCGGTTACAGATTGTCTAAGGGTTTCCAGGGGGCAATTAAAAATTGGTTATCAGTATTTCATAAATTATTTACCGAATTTAGATATATAAAATGCTGTCATAATCAACTCATTAAAGTGTATAACCTTATTTTAAGGGTTTAACACAGTAAGTGTAGTTACAAACTGTCTTGAGGCAGTGGAACTTAGTGAGCAAATTACCCAGACCACAGTCTTCCAGACATATTACTATTTAGATTTACACATAATTTCAAGCCTTTTCGAACCACTTGCAGCTTTTAAGGATGAAAATTTAAATCCTGCAAAGACGTTACTCTGCAAAGACGTACGAGGGGTTTATAGAGTTCTGTAATGGGGACGGACAGATCGCTGGGGGCCTTTTTGCAGAAGTGACAGAACTCGTCGCGTGTTTCCCGCCGTTTAAGTGTCATTTCAGATCCCTTATGCTTCACATTGGTTCCAGAACCGGTCTCGTACCGTTGTTTCATACACCTGGATACTGCCCTCCTCTTTGGAACACGGAAATAGCGGTCTCTTACATTGCACATGCGCACTGGATAGCTACAACGTTCTGCACACGATAGAACAACCCCACTGCCTCAGTACGCACCTACACTGGTCAACGTTCCATACTGAACTGAATGGCATTCTTTGTGGCTCCGATCAGATGCGGTAGATGGCGCTAGCAGGGTGGCCGGTTGAAAATGTACTACTTCCCGTGAGCCATTCTGTAGATACCCCTAGACGCCGCAGAAGAATTTATGCACACACTTCAACTGTTCCGCCGAACTATGGTGAAGTAGTAATTTAGGGATCGATAGTCAGAAAGTATCTACGTCACTTGTCCCATTCGATCTGTCAAGCTGTAAGACGATCGTGTTGTATCCACGGATACATCCATCATTATTCTTACGCAGAACGGTGCCATTCCAGTGTCCAGTGCTGTCGTTAGCCAGCACCAATGGCGGCACGCCCCTCTGCTGACGCACCATAGAATCTGCCACAATGGTCGCCTTGCTGACAGTCGTTGTGTTCCAGACGCCGTCACACAGATCGTAAAAATAGAACACTTGCTAACTCTGCACTGCCAGGCTAATCATGTGCGCATCCAAGCGTGCCAGTTTTACATTAGTTTCAAGCAACCTTCATAGTGCTGCAGTTTTAATGGCTATCAGTGCATTATTCTAGCTTTCGTGGTCTTTGAATGTATACATGTGTGCCCTAGCAACCCTCACTTCTACGCATTTTCGTGTGGATAAGCACATCATACAAATAATCTTATAATTGTAATCTACATCAAACTGTAAATTTAAATTACAGTTACAATTTTACTGCTGTGCAAGTAGTCCTTGTTACTTGTCTCAACTGAGTTGATTCATTAGACCCACTTATGTCTGATGGATATTTCAAGTTTTCACTTGACCTTAAAGGCGGGAAGAAGAGCACCTACTTCTTTGAAATGATATTTATAATAATATTTGGCCTAACTATAGTCTACTAATCTGGATTTTCTTATTTACACTACTGGCTACATCAAGGAGAAATGCAGATGATAAACGAGTATTCAGTGGACAAATATATTATACTAGAACTTACATGTGATTACATTTTCACGCAATTTGGGTGCATAGATCCTGAGAAATCAGTACCCAGAACAACCACCTCCGGCCGTAATAACGGCCTTGATACGCCTGGGCATTGAGTCAAAGAGAGCTTGAATGGCGTGTACAGGTACAGCTGCCCATGCAACTTCAACAAGATACCACAGTTCATCAAGAGTAGTAACTGGCGTGTTGTGACGAGCCAATTGCTCAGCCACCATTGACCAGACGTTTTCAGTTGGTGAGAGATCTGGAGAATGTGTTGGGCAGGGCAGCAGTCGAACATTTTCTGTATCCAGAAAGGCCCGTACAGGACCTGAAACATGCGGTCGTGCATTATCCTGCTGAAATGTAGGGTTTCGCAAGGATCGAATGAAGGGTAGAGCCACGGGTCGTAACACACCTGAAATGTAACGTCCACTGTTCAAAGTGCCGTCAATACGAACAAGAGGTGACCGAGAAGTGTAACCAACGACACCCCATACCATCACGCCGGGTGATACGCCAGTATGGCGATGAAGAATGCACGCTTTCAATGTGCGTTCACTGCGATGTCGCCAAACACGGATGCGACCATCATGATGCTGTAAACAGAACCTGAATTCATCCGAAAAAATGATATTTTGCCATTTGTGCACCCAGGTTCGTCGTTGAGTTCACCATCGCAGTCGCTCCTGTCTGTGATGCAGTGTCAAAGGTAACCGCAGCCATGGTCTCCGAGCTGATAGTTCATGCTGCTACAAACATCGTCGAACTGTTCGTGCAGATGGTTGTTGTCTTGCAAACGTCCCCAACTGTTAACTCAGGGATAGAGACATGGCTGCACGATCCGTTACAGCCATGCGGATAAGATGCCTGTCATCTCGACTACTAGTGATACGAGGCCGTTGGGATCCAGCACGGCGTTCCGTATTACCCTCCTGAACCCACCGATTCCATATTCTGCTAACAGTCATTGGATCTCGACCAACGCGAGCAGCAGTGTCGCGATACGATAAACCACAATCGCGATAGGCTACAATCCGACCTTTATCAATAGTCGAAAACGTGATGGTACGCCTTTCTCCTCCTTACACGAGGCATCACAACAACGTTTCGCCAGGCAACGCCGATCAACTGCTGTTTGTGTATGATAAATCGGTTGGAAACTTTCCTCGTGTCAGCACGCTGTAGGTGTCGCCACCGGCGCCATCCTTCTGTGAATGCTCTGAAAAGCTAATCATTTTCATATCACAGCATCTTCTTCCTGTCGGTTAAATTTGGGTCTGTAGCACGTCATCTTCGTGGTGTAGCAATTTTAGTGGCCAGTAGTGTATTTCTACTTTGTAATCAAGTAGTCTCCATTCCCCCTCTTTATGGAAGCGGAATCAATTCAGAAACAAATGACTAGCAGATTCTTATCTTCATTCACCCACATCCCACTAGACTGATATTTCAGATATAGCCTGTGAGTTACCAATAGGTGCACCATACCTTGAGAGGGGTCAATACTGTGCAGATTGGGTACAGAGTGAATCATGCCTTCATACAGAATGTTGAATAGAGCTCTGTGAGTAGGCACTGGAGATGCACCAGAATGTTAAGGGTTTTGTTAATTCCATTCTTTTTTCAAATGAGGCAAATTTTTACATCAGTGGTGAAGTGAACAAATAAAATGTCAAATACTGGATGGACAGCAATTCACAGGGGATGTCGGACTGTAAAAACTAAGCTGCAGACAAACTCATAGTTGGTGTGGTACAAGGTTTTGGGTCACTGTACCGTTGGTACTATTTTTATTGAAACGAACCTGTATTTGAGGGGCTATCTTGGACAGTTCAAAAGTGACTTCAAGTCTGTCTTGGACGGTAGTGGTGACTTTCCAGAATTCTTCCAGTAAAAGAGGGTACCACCGCGTTATGGCATTGAATTTTCCTGGACATTCGACATTTTCCGATCACCAGATCAGACCATCTTCAAAGAAGAATTACATTTGCTTGCCAACAAATAACAGGAAATACATTGTCAAATGTTCGTCAAAATTTGTTACAGCGGCTGTCACTGTGTGTCCACATGGAAGAGAGATGTGTGGAACAAATCCTATAATTGTAACAAACAGCTACTGCTATTATGAGTCGAGATGGAAAGGAGACATGTTGAATATATCCTGTAACTGTAGGATGATATTATACCATTTGCGCAAATCAACTAAACACTAAGTCACTGCTTTCATCATTTGTACGGAGACTTATGACTAATCTTTATACCAGAGAAATTGACGTCTATGTGTCTCGCAGTGATCCTAGTGTTCCAAGTGGACTACCATTCATCCAACCTCTAGATTCCGACGTGTCTCTGTGACACAGAAAAGAAGAATCTATGAAATTTAGTACTATATGGACAACAGCTCTACAGACTCGTAAACAATTTTTATCTTAGCCGTCAACAATCGATAGTTAAGTCTCTGCCAATTACGTGTAAACTTGACCACACCTCTTTTCCACAATACGAGTAATTTATGTCATCCTCTGATGTCCGACCCGTCAGTCGGTAAGACTCAGCAGAACCTGGCACACATCTGAAGATGTCCACCAACGCATCTCATGAGAGTTGATGCTCCCAAAGCGGAGTGTGTGGCCCAATCAAGGGTGGTAGCCGAAGATCTTGTAGCAATCTGAAAACTGACTGGCTGTCTGTTGACCTGAAGAAAGGGATACGTGGGACCAACGGTGTGGGGCAACGTAGCTTGAACAAAACTTGTGGTTAGGTAGAGAATGTCGTCACGCACTGTTTCATGATTGGCTTCGTCCCAGTTGTTACAGTCCACTGACATTTTACGTGCTGACCGGCAGACCTTAGCTTGGTGTCCTATGCTGCCACACTCGTTACACTTCGCCCGCCTGAATCGGCATTGTTGCCGCAGATGGTATATGAAACATTGACTACAAGAGGAAAGTTGTTTCGAGCGTCGACGATGTGAATGATCAGAGGGGTTAGCAGGTTGTCTCTAGGATGGACCTTGTTTCCGACTCAATGGATGTTCCGACTTCGTCGCTAACACTGTCGGTCGGTCTTCAACAGGCGCTGTGGAACGGAGTGATTGTTCGAATGCTCGAATGATAGGAACGCATGTTTCCAGAGGAGTATCCTTCAATTGTACGAAGATTGTCATCCGGTGCATGGACAGGAGCGTGTTTCTGACCAAAGATGCAGCATATAACTGTTTGCAGTTGGGGTTAGTGCACTGGAAACAGTAGTCTCTGGACAGGCCCCGCCGTCGGGCGATTCTTTCTTTATATGGATGATTGGCTTGTTTGTGACAACCGGAAAATTTTTGCCTTGTGGCGGCAACATGGACTTGTGTGTCGAAGTCTTCTAGAAGATTTGACTTCAGTTGATCGTAGGGGAGCGAATGTGACTCTGCTTCAGGGTTTAGCTGCTTAAGGAGTTGGAAAATCTCTGGTCCGACATGCAAAGAAATAAGCGACACTACTATTTCGTGGTCAATGAAATACTGCTCTAGCTGGGCAGTGTAGTTTACCCAAGGTTCCATCTTCTTGTCAAATTGTTGGAATGCTGGGGGTGCCGATCTGAATCTGGAGACTGGACGAGAGATCCGTCAGGTGATTGGAGAGTTCCGGCTGGGCGGGGATATCCTCAGTTACACGCTCAAATAATAATTCCACATTCCGTTGTAACTGTTGAAAGACAAGTAGCAGATTTTGAGGTAAGTCTACCTGTTCTGCCATAATCAGGCTGAGGAGAGAGACTGTTGAAATGTAGGAGCACTTGATTGGAAGACGCGCATCACTAAACTTTTACCTCATCACCAAATTGATGTGTTGCTCACAATGACACAAGGAAAACAATGATCAAAGTTGACTGAGGAAAGAAACGTCTGCTTTGACAATAATAAAAAAAAATCACAATTACAGTGCCTCACAAGTATGAAGACTTGACAGTATGGTAATTTCAGAGTCTGACAAAGTAACACAATTAGGATCTTCATAGAAAGATACACTTGTATGGAATATATTCTAAGTCTGATGAAGCTGGCCTGAATAACACTAACATATGAACAGAGCAGCCTATCCTGGATACAGTCTGATTGCACCGAGGAAAACAACGACGAATGCTGAATATAGCGGCGTCGGCCTCTGCGGTGAACATCGAGAGCGTACTAAGACGGTGGGGTGAGAGACTAGGAGAGCTAGAAGAACTGACCTCGGCAGCTCTGGCGCCGACGTTTACAGCGACAGGCGGCGGAATACTCGCGGCGTTATTTTCTGGTCACGTGTGTGGCAGATGCGGATAGGTACCTAGGAAGTGGCGGCCTGTTGTAGCGCTGGTACAGCCGCCTGGTATCCGCCCGTTACTGCGACAGGCCAGTTCGTGACGCTGAGGCGTGCAGGGGCCATGTAGGCTGCACGCACGGCGGAAGTGTCCAAAGGGTTGCCGATCACTTTTGCGAGGATCTCCCGTGTAGTATCCGCTATGAAATACTTATCTTTCGATTTTAAAAAACTAATAAGTCATAAAATTTGTTTTTTTACATGTTTTATAGTTTGATATCTTTGCTCCATAGAGGACTGAATTTCTTTTCGTTATTTATCAAAGTTACTGTGCTGCATAAAAGTAAGTGCAGCATTGCACAAAATTTTAAAGAGTTTGCAGAGGTAAAAACGGGTTGTGTACATTTTGCGTGTGGTTAATTCTAGGCCAGACATTGCTGCTTATGAAATGTAGATAAAATATCGAAATTTTATTTAAAATTGAAAGTAGAACGATATCCCATTTCATTTTCGAGATATTGTTTTTATGTCCGTCGGATGGTCGATCATGATACACCCATTTCCGTACCTGTTCACCGGGAATCATGTGGTCGTAATAATTGTCAAATTTTATGAATGGTTTATCGAAACGAGTTATTTTACATATCACAGCACGCAAAGAGACACGTATATCTTATGATAAATATTTAAAAGTATTTAATTTATCGAGATACGGAAGTAACTCATTCGTAACAGTGAGAGAGTCTCTGCAATAGGATACGTAAATACGCTAATAACGCTTAACTTCTCTAAGTGTGCAGCATATGGATATTCGAGTAGCAATACACATATCAATTACATAGCTTACTGATTAACTGCGTGGGCTGGCCACATGACTTGGGTTCCATTCTTATTGCTGCCATCGTTTTTTATTTGTTTTATGCTTGACAATCTTAAACGATTAATTTTAAAATTTAAATATATTTAAACAGTTCAGTTTATATTCATAAAATTATACTGAAGCGCCAAAGAAACTATTACAGGCATGTGTATTCAAATACAGTGATATGTAAACAGGCAGAATATGGAGCTGCGGTCGGCATTGCCTATAAAAGACAAGTGTCTGGCGCAGTTGTTAGATCAGTAACTGCTGCTACAATGGCAGGTTATCAAGTTTTAAGGGAGTTTGAACATGGTGTTATAGTCGGCGCACGAGCGATGGGACACAGGATCTCCGAGGTAGCGATGAGGTGGGGATTTTCCCGTACGGCCACACCAATGTACCATGAATATAAGGAATCCGGTAAAACATCAAACCTCCGACATCGCTGCGTCCGGAAAAAGATCCTGCAAGAACTGGACCAAGCCGGCCGGTGTGGTCGTGCGGTTCTAGGCGCTTCAGTCTGGAACCGCGTGACCGCTACGGTCGCAAGTTCGAATCCTGCCTCGGGCATGGATGTGTGTGATGTCCTTAGGTTAGTTAGGTTTAAGTAGTTCTAAGTTCTAGGTGACTGATGACCACAGATGTTAAGTCCCATAGTGCTCAGAGCCATTTGAACCAACTGGACCTAGGACGACTGCAGAGAATCGTTCAACGTGGCAAAATTGCAACCCTTCCGCAAATTTCTGCAGATTTCAATGCTCGGCCATCAACAAGTGTCAGCGTGCGAAGCATTCAACGAAACATCATCGATGTAGGTTTTCGGAGCCGAAGGCCCACTCGTGTACCCTTGATGACTGTACGACACAAAGCTTTACGCCTCGCCTGGACCCGTCAATACCGACATTGAACTGCTGATGACTGGAAACATGTTGCCTGGTCGGTCGAATCTCGTTTCAAATAGTATCGAGCGGATGGACGTGTACTGCTATGGAGACAACCTAGAAAACGTCATGAATCCGTAGACCCTGCATGTCAGCAGGCGTCTGTTCAAGCTGGTGGAGGCTCTGTAATGGTGTGTGGCGTGTGCATTTGGAGTGATACGGTGCCCCTGATACGTCTAGATACGACTTTGACAAGTGACACGTACGTAAGCATTCTGTCTGATCACCTGCATCCATTCATGTCCATTGTGCATTCTGACAGACTTGGGCAATTCCAGCAGCACAATGCGACACCCCAACGTCCAGAATCGCTACAGAGTGGCTCCATTAACACTCTTGTGAGTTTAAACACTTCCGCTGGGCACCAAACTCCACAGACATGAACATTATTGAGCATATCTGGGATGCCTTGCAACGTGCTGTTCAGAAGAGATCTCCACCCCCTCGTACTCTTACGTATTGATGGACAGCCCTGCAGGATTCATGGTGTTAGTTCCCTCCATCACTACTTCAGACATTAGTCGAGTCCATGCCACGTCGTGTTGCGGCACTTCTGCATGCTCGCAGGAAGCTCTACAAGACATTAGGCAGATGTACCAATTTCTTTGGTTCTTCAGTGTAATACATCCAATTTAGTTTATACTTGGTTTTCTGTTGACAAATAGGCTGCAATAGATAAATATGTATGAAGTTTTATGGGCACCAGTAACCAGTGTATTGCGCGTGGACCATTGCTGTATCTGCACAAGCACATCACTCACCTTTTCACGAAGCCTTGCTCAGGAGTCTGGAGGCACAACTACTGATATGGCAAGCGCATACGCATCTACCCCCTGCACCATCTAAAAGGTGTAAAACGGGTTCAGTGTTGAGATCCCACAACAATATGCCATTATTGGCCTTTGGGGGCAGACCTTAGTCATTTTCTGCTTACCTTTTCCCACTGCGCGAACCAGTGGACGGCGCGTCTCTATTATATATCACAAATGGCTAAAACGGTGACCCTGTCACCAGTCCCAGTTGTAGATAGGTTATCTAAGGGCTTCCTGGCACAGCAAAAATCTGATTTTCCATATTTCATACATTATTGATTGATTTTTAAATTTTAAAATGCTCTCAAATCTACTCATTAAGAGGTGTAACCTTATGGTAAAGTTTAATACAATAAGTTAAGTATTAACAAACTGTGTATGTATCTCGAGGCATCGTGACTCTGATGTAAATTATCAACACTACATTCATCAGGACTTAGCGACTTCCAATAAACTTTACACACAATTTTAAACATTTTCGAAACTTTTTCTTGCTGACAATTCTTATAATATAATGAAAAGAAGAAAAAAAAAGCTTATCACTTACTACATTTTCGATGCTCATTCGGTAAAACTTAAGCCTCAGACATGACACATGACATTTTAGGTTCTTACCAACTTACTACTACCCTTATTCGCAAAACATCTTGCAGACAATATCGACTTATGCCACTGCCTACAAAGTTACATCATTCTACGACATACAGCATAGTTCAGAAGTTACAACGTCAAAAACGTCGAGACGAGTGAAAAATTAGTTCTTCTGACGACGGCTTGCAAATTGTCCAAACTGTACTCATCCAGTGTTTGATAACGATAGCACGTAGCGGGATAGCGGTTATTTAAAGAATCGGTGGTGTGTGTGTGTATGTGTATGTGTGTGTGTGTGGGGGGGGGGGGGGTGTTCAGGTTATAAATAATCGATATAGCTTTTTCACAGGTGTGTGAATATCACTGGCCACCACAGATTGTCTAGGCGGTTGTGATATCTATCGTGGCTGTAACTGTATGTTTCAGAGTCGAACTATCTACAGCATGGCGAGTCTTTTCAACTGCCATCGAGCGTGGTAGCGCAGTGGTACGACGCTAGCCTTCAGTTCAGGAGAGTGACGGTGCAGATGCCCATCAAGCCAACCAGATTTGGCTTTTTGTGGTTTACCTAAATCGCTGAAGACAAATGGGGGCAAGCTTGACTTCCTTCACCTATCAGAGCATGTGCTCCGTTCGACTCTAATCTTCCTTTATTAATTGCTTATTTTTGACCCTATATGTCCCAGGTTCTCCCTGTGTGTCTGGAGCCGGTTGTGCAGCGTGCCTGGACCTTATCCAAAGAGTTTAGTAACCAAATGGTTTTGTAACGTTTTGATAGCGCAGGAATTCGTCACTTAATTTTTTGATGGCCATTGCTTGACCCGTTTCCCAGACCTCTGGGACTATTTGTAAAGGGTCGTGGAGCAATGACGTAAAGTAAGGTGCTGTAAGTAGACTTATCTCTACCACCTCAAAGTAGACGACATCTCCACCAGTGACTTGATCAGTTTTCAGTCTGAAAGTTGTAACAGGAACTTCTTCCAGTTGGAATGGTAACACTAGCAGATGATTTGTCGTATTCGTTATGTCGTTTTTTAGAAATCGACAGTGTGTTTCAGTATCATGAAGATGTGGTCCTCCCGGCTAGCTGCGCATACTAACGCACTGCTTCCCGAGCAGGAAGGCGTGCCGGTCCCCGCCACGAATCCGCCCAGCGGATTAGTGTCGAGGTCCGGTGTGCCAGCCAGCCTGTGGGTGGTTGTTAAGGCGGTTTTCCATCTACCTCAGCGATTGACGGCTGGTTTCCCTTATTCAGCCTCAGTTACACTGTGTCGGCGACCGCTGCGCTAATGCCATTTCCACATATGCGTACACCATAATTATTCTACCACGCAAACATATGGGGCTACACTCGTCTGGTATGAGACGTTCCCAGAGGGGTGGGGTGGGGGGTAGGGGGGGGGTAGGGGGGTGTCCACTGGGGACCGAACCCCGAACCGCACACTAACCCTGGATTCGGTGTGGGGCGGTGGTGGGGTGGGTGGACTGCTGTAGCCTGTTGTGGGGTTGTGAACCACTGAGAGCTACGGCAGGATGAAGTCTCTCCATCGTTTCTACGTTTCTAGGTCCCCGGTTTAATGCAATACAATACGATCATGAAGATGCAATTTTTAAAAGTCCCTCTAACCGAAGGTCAATGACTCATGGTCTGTACGAATTTTTTACATGACTGAAGGCTCCGTAATTTTCTCCGTTAACAACTCATACATTCTTCCTCTTGTATCAAACTGAAGTTATTGGACATGGACTGAACAAAAATATGGAAACACCAAAAACGCAACACTTTACTATGGCTAATGCGGAGTGGAAAAACTGTTGGGATTCAAAACATCGTCTCGGAATGGATACATACAAGGCCCATATCATTTTCAAGGGCATCTTATACCGTTCTTTCCGCAAAACAGCGGAAGTTCAGGTAGCGCTGATGGAGGTTGTGATTCAATAACATTGACGGTGGTGACCGAGGGAGATGCGACAGTTCATCCTCACACTCATAAAACAAATCCTGGACAATGCAATCTATGTGAACAGGGAACTTGTCGTCTTGGGACACAGCATCACCACCGAGGAATGAACGTAGTACTATGGAGTGAACCTCATCGGCGAAGTTGGTCACATAATCCTTGGCAGTAATGTGACCTTGCCGAGTTACCATGGGACCCATGGAATACCACTCTATGGCTGTCCAAATCATCACTCAACCCCCGCTATGTTTCACTCTTGGGACGATGAACTCGGCCAGAAATTGGAAACTAGTGTGAAACACGACTCCTCCGACCAAATGAACTTCTTCTGTTGCTCCACAGTCCAGGTTTTATGCTTCGGCATCAAGTTTCTCTGTTATGGCCATTGCGTCACTGATTAGTGGTTTTGAAACTCCAGGTCGCTCTGCAATTCGCTGCTTTTGGAGGTTCCTTCGTGTTGTTTTGGTGCTGACAGCATTCGCGAGTGCAACATTCAGTTCTGCAGTGACTTTTGCAGCTGCTGTCCTCTTAATTTTCTTCATGCTCCTCTTCAATATGTGTCTGTCACCATTACTCAGTACAGACTTTCGTCCGCGTTGTGACTTAGCTGATGATGTTTCTCCGCCTTCCCTACATGCAGTTTGTCTTCGATACTGTGCCTCTTAAAACACCGAACACTTCGGCTCCCTTGGTAACAGAAGCACCCCCATACGAACACCAACAATATCCTCGCTCGAATTCGCTTAGCCCCAAGACAATGCACTCACAACTGCACAGAACACTGTTCTGACTACGATTGACACTTGCAACGTACTGAGGACAACGCACATGTGACGTTCGTAGTCAAATACAACAGCACAACCTGCAGGCTTGGCTAGTATATACATTTATATTGAAGTGTGCTTTTCTCGCATTGGTGCCATATTTTTGTCCTGTGTAGTCTTTTGGTTTCCTCAAGTAAAGTTTTGTAGTGAAATTTCGTTTAGGTTCCTGATTGTTCTGTTTTCATGGAGCTCTCTGATTGACTTACTGCAAGTTGACAAGATCTTGACGCTACTCTTTGACTCAATGTGGTAAGTTCTGTGTACTCAGGCATTCTATTCAGACTATTACCTTTTACTTTCGTATTAACAACTCCTGTGATTTTTTTAATCTTTGGCAGGAAGATATGAGGTACATAAATCGATACTCGTGTATTACATCTGGCTATAGATGGGTATTTGAGGTCATAATAGCCCCTTCATCTCCAGAGAAATCGTCATATTGTTGTCAGTCTTTCGTGTAGTGCTGTATTTTCTTTCGCAACGGTATCCTATGTGACTTATCCAAAGCTTTTGACTGTGTCAACCATGAAATTCTGCTAAATAAGATTCTATCAACTAACATGAATAGCGAAAAGTGCGTATCAAATATGAATGTATGGCTGTTGGTAGATGAGGTTAAGAGGAAATATTGGAACATGGATTAAATCCTAACTTACAGGTAGGAAACAAAGGGTACTAATTACTGACGGTAGTGGAATTTCAGCTTTATCCAAGTGAGGCACAGTCAACACTGGAGTTCCTCAAGGCTCAGTACTGGGACCCTTATTGTTTCTTATATTTATAAATGACCTCCCACACTGCATCACGTCAGTGAGTAAGTTCACCCTATTTGCTGACAATACTTCTCTTCTAGTTTACAAAGCAACAGCGAACAACCAGGAAACATCTGTGAACAATGCATTTGATGACATTCTGAAATGGTTTAACTGTAATGGACTCTCTCTAAATACAAGAAAAACCTCATTATGTACAGTTTCGCATGGCACATAACGAACTGGGAGATATAAATATAGAATGTAATGGTCAACAAATAAAGCAAGTCGACTCGTCTAAGTTCCTGGGTGTGTACATAGACTGCAAACTAAATTGGTCCAACCATATTCTATATCTAGAAAAAAGGCTACATTCTGCAACATTTGTCTTACGTGAAATTGCATCAACCACCCACAAGGAGGCCATAAGAGCTGCTTATTTCGGATATTTCCATGCACTTTCGGCATACGGGATCATGTTTTTGTGCAGCTGGTCCCGGCGGAGGTTCGAGTCCTCCCTTGGGCATGGGTGTGTGTGTTTGTCCTTAGGATAATTTAGGTTAAGTAGTGTGTAAGCTTAGGGACTGATGACCTCAGCAGTTAAGTCCCATAAGATTCCACACACACATTTTTTTGATCATGTTTTGGGGCAACCAGCCCTTGGCAAATGTTTTATTGTGATGTGCAACCAAAGCACTCATGTAGCAATCTGTTTAGGAAACTACAGATATTTACAATGATGTCTCAGTACATATACTCCCTTGTATGTTTCACTAATAAAAACCACTCTCTCTTCAAAACCAACAGTGAATATCATGGTCGCAACACAAGGTGAAAAGAGGATTTTTATAGGAACCAGTCAAACTATACCCTTGTACAGAAAGAAGTAACTTGTACAGGCATCAAAATTTATAATACTCTACCCAGTGTCATCAAAAGTCTTGCTCCTGGAACACCAAATTTCAAGAGCAAACTAAAGGTATACCTACTACAAAAGTAATTCTATTCAAATCTTTAACATAACGCAGCGCGTCAGCAACCGTATATGTATAGAAAATAAACAATTTTTTCAGCCTTCAGTCTTGACAGACATAATCTTATGATTATGTGTCTTTATTGTTTTAATTTTTAATCTGTGACATGGCCAGTGCTTGGCTCTCAAAATAATTTAATTTTTTTTCTGAAGAAGATTCCATCACTGGAATCGAAACCTAGGTAAACGAGTAAAAATTACCTTGCAACTGAATGCTGAAAAAACTGTTTATTTTCTAATTCTATTTAATTAGCGATTTTTAGTACATAGGAGCAAGTTTTTATTATACAACTGAGTTAGCCATGCAATGTAGGCATAAATGAAACTATTTGTTGCTGTAATGTTATATTGTTGCTCAAATACTTTGATATTGTTAATCTGAATGTGTACACTTCAGTGTTAATTCTGTTCTTTGTAATATGATTTTATTTCTCCTAGTGTCCCATGTTGTTACAATGAGTTTTGTCATGAACTAACTATACTGTGTGCTGCTGTATTGTTAACATTGTAGAAATACTGACTCGTTCCATATCCTTCCAACTTTATTGCTATCAGGATCAACGGAAATCGCAATAAAATAAAAAATAAATAAATAAAAAATCCTGCTTTTAACCAGAGGTTTTACACATGATCCGAAATTCAAATATTTTTCTACATTGATCCTGATATAATTGTACTAGTAATGCAGAAGTATTTCAGCTCACAGAGTAAATTTAGATGAGAATAAGTTTTTCCTTTACTAACCAGTCTTTCGCATAGTATCGCCTCATCTCTTTCGATTTTTTCGTATCAAAAAGGCAAAATCGGCCTAAACAGAAAACTCGTCGCCTTTCGAGTTCCACATATTCGAAGCGTAAACTGATAGTGTGCAAGGACACTTGGACTGTATGGAGGGGAGGGGGCTTAGCTCATGCTTGCATAAAATTCTTAATCATGCACGGTTATCAAGCAGTGTACTAGCGGGCGGGATAGCGAGAGTGAAACAGTGAGGTGATCACGCTGGAAGCCCCTGCGTTAGACGTTGCCGGAGAAGTAGACGGGTGGGCAAAGCTGACCTTGGCCACGCTGTGATTACGCGGGCCGGACCACGGCACGCACAGCTGTTCGCACGGACCGAGTACCGAGCGTCCGAGATAACGTATTCGCTTGCGAGCGGTTTCGTGATGACTGTTAATATTATTAAAATACTGGCATCACAGATTAACTTCTAAAATCGAAGGAAAACTGTTCATCATTAGCTATTTGAAGCCCCCTCCAGAATTTATTATAATTACGGATTTCAGCTACCCACTTTTTTTTTTTTTACTTTACTTGATTAAAATCTAGTGATCCTTTACGTGATTTCTAGTAATTTTAGTATATTTTCTTGTTTACCGGTAATATGAAAAGGAGGCTGGAAAGTTTCTATGTTTTGTGTCCTGGGTTACTCCCTTTTATGGAGTAAAAGAATTACTGTGTTATTCCGGCACTGGGCAATTAGATAGTATACCTAAATAATTTTGTTAATGCCTTTTGCATAATTCTTCTTTCAGCTTTAATCATTTCTACTAAAATCTACCGTCTACAGGCCACTTACCTTTATTCCTACAACGTATGATGCTTGACACATCATGTGACAATAATTCCAAATAGACCAATTAGCAATAAAGGGGGAAAGTTGTACAAGCTTTCGAAGATTTGTTTATACGTTTCTTCAGTTCCAGAACCACACAGTTTTAGTTATTTAAGAGACCTTCGCACACGGAGCGACCCTAATGAAACCACTTATCGACGCCAGTCGGAAATAGGTCTGTAGTGATAGGTCGTTTACAAATTACTTCCTATTTAGTTAAATAGAGCTCCACAGATGGCACGACTGCAGAGTGACTCATCAGTAGGGCCCGGATTTTAATTACCTAAAAAACAGTGAAACAATGTTTTTATTTCTACATAGTATTTAAAGCGTTTCATGTTATTTAATACCGTATGATCTTCAGTATCAGCAAAGTTGCACTGGATCATAAGGTGCTTTTTCAAGTTTCCCATTGTCAAAGATCTACGGTTGTCGCTGACGATAGTTTTGTACCTGGAAAAGCTCCTCTCCACTTCACAAGGCGTCACTGGAGCGTATTTGAAGCCAGCCAGCTCACTGGAGTTCAGCTTTGTTTCAGTATCTTCAAATGTTGCGGCATTCCCTGAAAGACTGTCACTAATTTTGCACAGTGTAGAATATCCAGGATTCCGTTGGAGAACACTTTGCAATTTGGTTTTCACTTTGTCAGCCACATGACCACGAGCTCGACCCAACTCACTCTGCACATGTTGCATAATGCTCAGGGCCTCACATAGCTGAGTGCCAACAGCTTCTAGTCGTTTGATGGCTTTTGATATCACTGAAAAATTGGCGTTGATGTATGCCAAGTTTCGACACAATGCATCTGTAAAAACTTCTTTCACAATTTTGATAGCACTTGATTCATCGCTATCAAGCTCACAGAAGATTCTCTTTATTTGGGTGTAATTGGTGCAGAAATACTCAGCAACATTAAGCCAAGAACCCCATCGTGTAAGAACACGTTTAGGTGGGAGGGGCGTTGAAGATGCTTGTTCCTTGAATTTCTGCACCTGTAGCGGAGCCTTCACATAGATTTTCCTGCCACAGGAAATTAATTTGTCGACGTCAGGGTAATTTGATCGCACCTCTTCGGCAACTCTGCGCAACGCATGTGCAAGGCAAGTGGCGTACACCATACCGGGGAAGAGAATCTGAAGCCTTTTGGTTGCTTTGGCCATATATGAAGCACCATCTGTTACCAGCAGCAAAACGTTATCTCTTTTCACACCATCCAGCCACAGTAGCTTCAGAGAGTTGTCAAACAAAATAGCAATCGTCGAATTGTTTACTCTATCGAGAGCTTCACATGTCAGTAGGAACATATCTCCAGGGCCATCAACTTTTAGAACACTAACAACAACATTTGCAATATATCGCTCACTAATATCCGCAGTTTCATCTATCGACAGCCAGATCTTTTGCTCAACAATAGTAATTCGTATTTTGTTGAGCACATCATTGTAGCATACGGATAATAGTCCTTTCTCAGTGTAGATTCATCTGGAACTGGATGTGTTGTGTATCTCTACAAGAACCGTCTGAAGCGTGAATTCTTCAGCTTTTCCAATGGGATGTTGCAGGACACCATCATCTCACACAAATCCTTGCAGAATGATTGCACAGTTGACGATTAACCTGTCTTTTCAAATAACAGCGTTTGCCTGCTGTTATTTTCAGCACTTCGTTTCACACAGCTGCTGTGTTTAGCGGTATTACAATGTTGTTGCACATTAAAGCGCTTTTCTGCACTGACTTTTAACTTCACACAGTTTTCAAAATAATATTTTCCCAAAGAACTTCTCTCCAAATTCTCGAACATATCCTCGCAACTTCACGCTGTTGGAGCACTTTGCTTTAGGCATGTTGAACAAGGCAAAGGCTGTACTCAATTATGTCACCATAATCCAGATTATTCGCATTCAAACCTTCTTTCTACATTTAATTCTGTTAATGGAAGCTTCATTCAAACAATCTGGATTGATTTGACGTTCCAAAACAATAGCTGATCGCAAGTCTGTATAAACGCTGTGGCCAACGTGTGACGTCACTTACGTCAACAGAGTTGTTTACAGGTCTAGTCACCAGGCAGCGCTGTCACGCTTTCAGCCTTATTGATGACGTCATGAAGCGATTCCTCGGGGCCCGCGAGACGCACGTACTGGGAACACCTGTGTGACTGCTATGATTATTACGGCAGAAGCCGCCTTTGTTCGCTCTGAGAGCGTATTGTCGACTCTGCTTAACAATGTTTTATGTTCGTAAAACGACTGTTGTGGCACACCGATTTTTTGCTACAGTCCTGAGAAATAAAGCTGTGTACTAATTTCTCTGTTTATCTTTTATAATAGCACGTTAAATGTTGTCTCGTGAGCAACATATTCATTTTCTTATTCGTGTGTCCCGTAAGATACGAGAAAAACGGTATATGCATTTTTGGCAAAAGTTGACGGAAATATGACCTATCATATTAAAAGTTAGCCGCAATATGACCTATTACTAAAATTTGTTGGAATATGACTTTATATGCACAATCAAAATACATTTTTCGACACTGAAATGTCTAGATTTGTGTATAAATTATTCTAAAATTCACCCTATAGTTCAGAAAAAAATATGTCTTGTCATTAAAATCCGGGCCCTACTCATCAGTAGATCGCTTGCAACGAGTTGCTAACCAGATGCCAGCGACTCGGCTTCTGCGTTGCGGAATGATCTGAGTTGCGTCGTGTCCTCCAGCACAGCTGTGTGTTGGTTTAACCCCTTAGTTCCTGAATAAATTTCTCATGGATGAAAAAAATTAAAAAAATTATGTCGCTCTATTAGTACCCGAAACACTCTGGCAGATGTCAGAAGCGTTGGTAGCTTCTTGCAGAATCCGCACCTGCCGCCACTGGCGCTGGAGAACAGGTAACCTTACATTTACGGCATAAGAATCGCACTGGTATGACGAGAATTCGTGACGCTCGGCATTACGGGGTTAATATGAAGATAAACAAGCTGGTTGTGAACATTAACATTGTATAGAAAGTGGAAAAACATCCCAATTTATAAAGCTACCGGCTCCCACGCTACTGCAGGAGGGAATTTGACAGAGATAGCGTGGTGTGAAGTCGGAAAAGACATTCATGTAAAACGTATGCAGTGTACTACACATCTATTGTTCAAAATAAAACTACCGGTACATCAATGAGAGCAAATGTACAAAAAGTGTAAAACATACTGGATTATTCTTTTATGTGACTCGCAGCCCTTTTCCTTCTGCAAAATTACATTTTCAAGTGGAAACGAACAGTGACAACAGCAGGAAAACGACAGGATAGTCACAAATCTCCGATACATGTAAACGCAATGATGTTCACAGACAAACGATGTAATGTACACAAACCACTATAACCACACTTCAGTGTACACCTGTAAACCTCAGGATATATGGGTTTCGGAAATGAAAGTAGCGTTGTGTTATGGCAGAAGAAATGAACTGTACCAAATCACAGCAGCACTTTCCTAGAAAAAGCTATGAATTTCGACTCTCTGATAAGGCTTCTTGGATGCTACATACACCCTTCAGTTTATGTTTCTTTGGATGTGCAGATACATCTAGAAGAAAGCCACAATCAGTTTTGGAGACAATGTTGCAGATTCTGAGCTTTGTTGAAATTCCATAAATGTGGCTAGACTTCTCAAACTTCTCTGCCATTTGTTGGAACGCTCCAAGTATGACCATGGAGCCCATAGACAGGCATTGCTCTTTACAATGTGAACCACAATCTTCAGTTCGTTAGCCCTGCTTTCCTAATGGCTGCTGGAACAGCCTCTTCAAGATGTTGAATAGGGCCTCCAGGCACACACACAGAGTGGACATGGTGATCCTTTCCATTCCTTGCTGACATTTCCATAAGAGGTAACATTATTCACCATATCAGAGTGTTAGTTAAACACAAGCTAGGATATTTGATATAGTAAAATAACATTATACTCAGTAGCTTGATTGTTTCAATTTTGGGTGTCAAACAGTGCTCATATAACATACGTGCTTTGAAAACTAATGTGCATTGGACCTTCATGGCTAATGTTCCTTAATTTTTCTGCTCTGTCATTAACTGGAGATAATAGGAATGTAAACACTGAATTCTGAAATCAAGCATTTTAGGTGGGCTACTCACAAACTTATGACAGGCATCAAATCTTTATTCTAAGAAAGAAGAATCTATGTAATGGTAGACTCATTGGGCCTCAGTCAATAGTTGTCTCACTCAGGAAGTCACACTGAGTTCATTCCAATGCATATTAAACTCTATGCATATTACACACAACTGATTTAGATGCACTTAGCCAGTTGCATACAGCACTTCCTGTCACCATGAAAGCAGTAACATGTAGTCACATGAATTTCAATGGACACCAAAAGCAATGAGAAGTCATTCTGATCTGTGATGACTCAAGCACCACCTACAGCTCAATGAGATTGTCAGCTGAGTCCAATGTGTGCACATGTCATTTCATGGCATCGCTGAGGTGTTCAACAGGACTAGGGTCAGCTGATATAAACAGGGGCACAAGGATCCTTGTATCTGTCAAATGTTCTTCTAGCCATTCTGTCCAATCTAGGAGAGTTGATATGGTGCAGTGTTGTGCTGGAGGTATAGATCACTTACAAATGCATGCATTCTTCATTAGTGAAAGACAGTAGGAGACATACTAGGAGTTCAGATTTATCCCATATTGACAACTGTGCACATCATCTTATGCTATTTTTCTTGTTGATGTGGCTGCCTGCCACTTGTTGCCCAGCATTCGATAGGCAAGTAATTTTCATTATTGCAGATCATCTCTCCACTGTTCCATTTTAGTTGACAGTGACCTCTGTCAATGGCTGTGGACTCCAACCATGCATGTTTTCTCAAACTAAGGTACTCACTGTTCACCCTTGACAAGGTGGCATGTTAAATGTCTGTTGCCTATACGACTTTGGGGATAAAGTTCACTCTATGTCAAACACAACCAAACTCATTGTTATGTGTCTCGTTGCCATTTTACACTCATCTGTGTTGCTGCCAGCCAGTGCAAGGTTGATGTCATCCTTTTGCATTTTACATGGCAACAGAAGTGATTTTAATCAGTTAGTAAACTACAATATAATTCAGGAATTTGTATTAATTAACTTTCTGTGTCCAGTTGACATTACTCTCACAATTTTTCAAATGCATATTTTCTTTTTATTTCTTCTGACTTCACTAGCAGATAGCTTAATGCCATATATTTGTATGATCATGATTTTGGTCTTATGATTATGTTCTGTAATTGCTGGGCAACTTATTTCTATCACATTTTTAATGATCTTGTGGAAGAATGAATACTTCTTGATATGGTACTTATGCTTTTAGATACTGATGATGTTTGGCACAGTCAGACACATATGAGTATAAAGATGTGGGAAAGGCATGCACAATATTCAGGATGTATGATAAGTCACTCCCTATTTTTAAAAACTTATAGTCTTTATTTATGAAGCAATTTTCTTAGAACTACTTTTGTTAGAGACAGAACTCCTTGAGGTTGTGTTTATCATCATTTTAAGCATCCATATAATCTCCAGTATTCTCTACAAATTTTTCAAATGAACTGGCATGTGTGATACTACTGCCTGCAGCATGTTAGATGGAACATTGGGTAACAGATTAGATTTTACTGCTTCTGGTTCATCTAAGTTCCATGGTTCTCTCTTGTAAACCACCTCCTTAGCCACTTTCCAGAGAAAAAAATTACAAGAACTTAAATCAGGGCTGTGGGCAGGCTGTGCATCTGCACCACATCTGCCAATCCAATGACCTGGGAAATGATCATGCAGTCATTGGCAGACATCATTTGCAAAATGAGGAGGCACTTTGTCCTTCATGCAGTGAAGCTGTGGGTTGTTCTATTGTGAAATTACTGACCATACATGATCTTGCATAATTTTCAGGTATCTTTTGCAATTCAATGTGTTCTGCAGAAAGAAAGGACCAACAACTTTGCATGTCATGATAGCATATCATATTGTCACCTTCGAATTCCTGCATGCTTTTTCAACACATTTGTGTAGGTTTTTGGCTACCAAATAATGGTGGTCATGCCTGTTTATAAATCCTCCAACATCAAAAACTGCCTCATCAGTCCACAGAATGTTCTCAAAAAGTTCAAGCGAATCATCATTACAGCCCATTCTTCTGCCACAATCATAAGGAAACAATTGTTGCACATAATGGGGGTTCCATAGCATAAAAGTGAGGTCTTTCCTAAGAATCACTGCAACTGCATAATGTGAAAGACCACTTTCATGAGATGCTTGACGCAATGATATCTTAGGGTTCTTCGTGAACATTTCACGAATTCTGTCAACATTCTCTTGCGTCCTCAAAGTTGATGGTCTTCCTGATCTTTTAGCAACACTCCCTGTTGTTAGTAATTTGGAATGGCAACTTTTAAGTTTTTAAAATACAGTGTTGCATGGGTCTCTCGTTCAGCCCTCCACCACACACACACACATCCCCTGACTTCGTAACAAGCTGCTATTTTAGCCTATTCATCCAGACAACACAAGTGGCGTTTTCCAACTGGAACAAAAGAAAAATAATGTTAAACACAACCTCAGGGAGTGCTGTTTCTAACAAAAGTAGTTCTAAAAAAGTTGTTTCATAAATAAATAAATTATAACTGTTTTAAAATAGGGAACGACTTGTCAGACACACTCTACTTTCTCCAGAAAAGTTTCATTCATTATATTCTGTATTGTATCAATAGCGTACTGTATGGAAGCCATAACAATTACTATAAGGAAGTAGCAAAATATACCAGATCTTCCACATAAAGCACACCACTTTATGGAACATTTCCCTAAAAACAATACAGAGCCCACTGAAAACCACCATCCATCTCCTGCACAATATCTGATGCACCTGAAGGGTTCAAGATTCAAAAGGCTGCAGATGATAAACTCTATACAGTTCTGAAACAAGGTAGCTCAGAGGCCATTAACAGATTGTAAACTTTTACTGAGCAATTTATTATGAAAATAAATCCCATTTTTGTGTAATAAAAAGTTGAGTTTTATAAGTCTTTGTGTTCTATTTTGTTAGTGACTTATATTGGGTCATTTATTTAGTGAATATGTGAGATAAATATTTTTAGTAATTAGTGTATGTCCTGGAGTGTATTGTGTGTGTGTGTGTGTGTGTGTGTGTGTGTGTGTGTGTGTGTGTGTGTGGTGTAGATTGTAGACTATTCCTTATAAAAGATGAATTGTGAAGGAAACAAGTCAGTTTTGCTAATGTAATGATAAATTGTCTCATATATAGTTCTGTCAGTTATTTCTGAAGAGACAAACATAGAGAAAGGAACTCTCCATGCTATTCTGTCCTGTGCAAGGCTCTTAATGTCGAAACAACTACTGCATCTTTCATCCATACATAGTATATTATTATGAAAAATTATTACCAGTACATCAGAAATGTTTTAGTAACTGTTTGATATTGTATTCCAGTTTAAAGAAAAGATATAAATATAAAAAACAGGTATTTTATTAGATAAATCAGAACTATACAATCAGTGCTTTCAGAAGTGAAAATGTTTACAGAAATATTGTTAACTGTCTGTCACACTAATACATCTACATCTATGTCATTCATTTGATACATTTGTTCATTTTAACAACAAAATGTTTGATCTAATACACTGTAACTTAGATATTAGCATTTATTGAACGAGGGGATAGGCAAAGATGGACAAAACTAAAATATTATCCTACCACATAAGTACAGTTTGCTATGTATTTGATTTCTCAGAGATCATTTGTGCTGTATTATGAAAATGGACCAATAAATATACGATGTAAGGAAGGCATGCAGATTCACATACTTCTCAGAAGCATAGGAAAAAATTTTTGCTACAGACTAAATAAATTCTTGACATACTCTCTTTCATGCAGAAAACATTAGAAAAAATAGAGGAGTGTTAAGGTAGTATAGTGTCTGCTGACTTCATTTGAAAATTTTGACAAACTAGTAAATTATTTATTTGTATGTAGTCGGAAGGAAACATCAATTTAGTAGATGAAATTATCATAATGTATCAACTATTATTTATTTTACTAGATTTAAACTAATAATGACTGAGTAATGAATGGCTGATTGTACTGGTAAGTGTAACCTGGACTTCACAAAAAAAAGAACTTTTGCACACACGGCAGAAAAAAGAGGAAGAAGAATAAATGATAAGGAGCTCAGGAATGTATTTCTAAACACATAGTATAGTTTGAAGTTTGTCTGCTTCATAGCAGTTTCAGTTGTGAAATGGACTGGGCATATCAAGGTGACCAAGTTTTTATTGTGTTTTATGGAGGGCAAGAGACTGCTGCATTTTTATTTTTTTAAAGAAACGGGCTAGACTGACACAGTTATGTAATTATTACTATTGCAGCATGCAAGTAGAATTACACAAGACTTTGACCTTCACTCATCTGTATGAGTGATCTTAAAGAAGGTACAACATTTTTGTGCTGACAGAGCTAGCACACACAGAGACTAAAATGCCTGGAACTAAAATGAGTACAAAGAGCTTCATTTTTCATTTAGGTATTGTTTTGCATCATGTTTTTGTGCTTTATTATTTCGCTGCTAAATTAGGTAAAGGAAAGGTACCAGTAGATCTTGAATGGACTCATGGTCTTGAGAAATACTGGGGCAGATTTTTGACTATCTGGAACTTTGTAAGTTTATAAAATAGTTTCATTGTAACTTGGGCTTCTATTTTAACTTTTTCTTGTTCTACTCTCAATAACAACAATTATTTGATTCTAATTAAATATTTATGATATTCTTGCATTTAAATGACTAGCAGAATTTTTTATTGCCTGTTATTTCTTCTCTTTCTAATTGTTTCTGTTGGGAGGAAAATGTCATTGCAGACTAAGTCAAAACAACACAACTCAAATTCGTTTTTGTATATTAGCCAATGATTTTTTAAAGCTCATTACACACATAGTAATGTGAGCTTATAAGATAATTATATTCATGAAAGATTACATCCTTTCTTTACACTATATGATTTTCTTAAACTTGTCATTGCACTGCAAAATTCGTCCTGCACCTAGCAGAAATTGGACTTTTACAGAAACTTTTTTTGTATTTTTTTCATTTCTGTTGTTCTGCAGACTCTGCAGTGAGTCTGAACTGGAAAATCTTCTATTAACTATACTCCTTTTTATGGAATTATGTTTCAGTAAATTAAGATTTATGATGTGTGCATCTTAATTAGTCCTTATTTCTTTTGTTGTGAAGGTGGACACTTGCACTTATTGACCTATTGTTTATTCATTCACACATTATGCTTCATAAGCACATCATGAAGGAGAATTCACAAACTGTGAACTTACTGAAAGTATAAATTAGCACATAGATGAAGCTATAGAAACAGCTCCCATAGGTTATGTTAATGACAAACTATTGTCTAAAATAGATGTCTTATCTTACTTCCCAAAGGCACTTGAGAGACTATTCATACATAAAAAAGCTACAATTAGTATCTTATTTTTCAGAGGAACTCCCACAATTGAAAGCTGCTTTTCTCTCATTATATTATTAACTGCTGTTCACCTACTTTTATATACTCAAAAAATGATTGAGTCTAGAAATACCAAATGAGTGTGATTTATTTTAATAAACATTTGTTATATTAATGCTGATTCTGAATTGCAAACTAAAAATATTGGTGTTGATACATTTTGGTTTTAAGGTATAATTTTAATATAGTCATTAATTTATGAAAATTCTCAATAACCTGTTCTATTTCTAGATTCTCTTCATTAATGTATTTTGCCTGAAATTGAAAAAAAAAAACTTGTAACCTTGCATAGGAATGATTAATCTTTATACAGATTACTTCTGTTCATGCATATAAAGTGCATATCAATTTTAAACTTTTTATTATGTGCCACAAATAATATTAGTGGGTATATGAGGAGGTAAATAAGTGTAAGATTGGAAATGTCCTTGAATATCCATTCACAGATGTTCAGTTATTAGATTTACATAATATATTTAATGCAAGGATGGAAATACAAAGAAGAAATAAGAATAACATGCACCAAACCAAAATTATATCATGAGAATTAGTAAATGTGAGACAGAACCGCTGGTCAGTACTTGTTTTCAGGAGGGCAAAATGTTTAGTACTGCTAACAGACAAACATAAAAGAAAAAATGTTGTCATTATCCTAGCATTTGGAACTGTCATTTGGAACTATTACTTCTTTCAGTTAGGTCTCTCTCATTTTTGAGTCTGAGTCACCTGCCTTTCCTTTTTAATGCTCCACTTTCTATTTCTCTCTCTTCCCTGAGGAAGGAAGTAGCAGGTCTGAAAGCTAAGATAATTTAATCACTCTAACATTCATGTTGGTGTGTTGGCAGCACTAAACATTTCACATCCTGAATGTAAGTATTTGCCAGCAATCCTGTCTCATAAGTGCCGTACGCATATGATGATGGATTCCTTCACATTTAGAAGAGACTTTGGTCAGTGTTGAGAGACCACGGTGACTACGTGTGCAAAGAAAACAAACTTTATACAGTATGGAAGCCGTGTCAAGGGGAAGTCTTATGCTGGATAGCAAGCAAATAGAAAAACTATGCACCACAAAGTTTCTGGGAATGCAAATTGACCAAGATTTAAACTGGAAATGACCGAGCGAGGTGGCGCAGTGGTAGCACACTGGACTCGCATTCGGGAGGACGACGGTTCAATCCCGTCTCCAGCCATCCTGATTTAGGTTTTCCGTGATTTCCCTAAATCGTTTCAGGCAAATGCCGGGATGGTATCTTTGGAAGGGCATGGCCGATTTCCTTCCCAATCCTTCCCTAACCTGACCTTGTGCTCCGTCTCTAATGACCTCATTGTCGACGGGACGTTAAACATTAACCTAACCTTAAACTGGAATGAACACAGTGTATATGTTACCTGTGAAGGAAGACTTAACTGAAGTTTTAGGGAGATAAGGAGTCTACATCTTTTCTTTGTCTCTGTCCAGTACACAGCGTCTCTTCTATTTGGTAAACAACAACTTATCAGCATTTACATACAAAAGACTTGCTGATCATTTAGCATAATAAATGATTTATTGATCTTACATCCTCTGTGCTGTGTGCTGTATAATCTAATCTCTATGACAGCTATGGCAATTACATCTAGATTAATTTATACATGTGTATTGTGACCTTTACTTGAGTCCACAACTAGAATTAGCATGTTCTGTCAGGTTTGATGTGAGTTCAGCCCTTTCAATTCATGTATCAGTCAAGAAAACAAGTAAGCACTTTCTCCTTACCTTTCTTCTTGGGGGTCTTATAGACATTGAAATTGTATAGATGGTGTTTCCAGGTTCAGAAACTCGGCCTTTCACTACCTGTTATAATGGAGTTGGTTGCCAGAAATAAAAGGCCAGCCATCAGTTTTGATGATCTTAATAGTTTATTTAAGCTTCTTGTTCCACTTATAATTCAAAATCATGAACATTCCACCATAGGTGCACAATACAATGCAAAAGGAAGCTTTCTAGTGAATGATAATTTACCAAAAGTTAATGACTGTCATATGGGAGTTTTGAAGACAGATTTTTTTATCAGATTATGTACCAGTTTTGTTTTCTGCAATTGTTTGGATGGCTTTTTGGTTTCTTACACAAGATGTGGTTGGTCATTATTGAAGTAAAGCAACTATTATACACAGTTAAATTTCTTCTCAATATATTATTTTTAATATATATATACATTGCAAACATGGATATAATTACAGTTCATCAGGAACCGTATTTCTCTTTAGTAACTGACAAGAATGTATAAATGGAGTGTGTGTGTGTGTGTGTGTGTGTGTGTGTGTGTGTGTGTGTGTGTGAGTGTGGATGGAGATAGAGGGGAGGGAAGGAGATGGACAGAGAGAGTGGGAGGAAGAGATGGAAAGAGAGAAGAGGGTGTGAGGATGCAAGTGGAAGAGAAAGAGAGTGTGAGGTGGAAAAGGGGGAAGGTGGGAAGAGGCAGGTGAATGAGCAAAAGGCTGTGAGAAGGCAGTTGTGTGAGGGACAGGGTGTGAGGAGGCAGATGGAAGAGGGATAGGTTGTGATGAAACACGTGGAAGGCAAAGCTGTGTGTAGAAACAGTAATGGTGAAGGTATGCACAGTAGACTCATAGATGTCTAATTCTGGTACCTGTAAGTAATTTTGATTTGTTTCAAATTGCATAGTATGAGAATTAGTAACCTTAAATATTAAGCTGTTTGCTGAATTATATATAGGCCAGTCCCATTATTCTACTGGCTGTATCTCACATGGATGTGTGGAACCCTTTATCAGAATACTTATGCCATCAGCACATATCACAGTTTTTGAAATGTCTTCCCAAATCAATCAATTTGTAGGTTAAAAAACACGTGTGGGCTAAGAACTGAGCCTTGCAGTATACAGTATTTAATATTTCCCCCACTCTAAATTTAATATTATTCCTCTTGTATTATTTGTTAAAGTAACCTTCTGTATTCTACTGTTAAGACACCATCCATGCAAAAGGAATTCTTTTAATGCCACACCACTTTAGTTCCCTTAGTAGAATTTTATGATATACAACCAATTAATAGAAACTTAATCTATCCCTTGATTACAATAAGCTATAATTGTACTGCTTAATACTATTTGTGATTATACAAGCTAAATGCAACCAATTAAAGAAGAAAGAAAGCCTCTATTTTGAAACAAGCTGCTGATTCCTTAGTTGTAGTGAATAGTTACTTTTTATTGGCAGTCACTTGCTTAACATGTACTTGTATGTGTTAGTAGTTTTCTAAGAAAATAGTCATCTGTATTTGTGACAACAGATGCCTGTTTAAAATACGCAAACACTTGTGACACAGCTTCACAATGACACTGCAGTCTACTTGTGATGTATCTAATAAGAATTAACTTGAATCTAGATGATAAATAATTAGTAGAAGTGTTTATTGAAGTGCTTTTTAAATTTCTTTTGAGTTGGTCATGATTTCCAATCTGAACCCTGCACAAGGAGGCAAAGGTTACAGGTAAATAATTTTTGTGTCTTGTATTGTATTGTACATATCATAGTTCACTTGATTTTTGCCATCAGCAACAAAGAGCTTTTGAAAGCATACAAGACAGTACTCAACAAAGTAATCAGTAAGGTGAACAAAGTGGCAAACAGCAATTATATTAGAATTGCCAATAAAAAAGTAATAATTGTACAGAAAATAGCAAAACAGCAGACAAGTAAAGCCCAAATATTTTTGTCGTGCAGTTAGACAATTATGTCACAACAATTATGCATCCAAGAGAAATTGTGTGGGCCAGAAATGTGGACAATAATAGAAGTGGATATAAAAAACCTAAGGGAATTTGAGGGAAAAATCCTGTATCAGATTTACAGCTTGAGAAAGAGCCAGAGGGCTGGAGAGTAAGAAACAACCAAAAATTACAAATTATGCAAGGGAAATATAAAGCAAAACTTATTAAACCTTAGAGAATACACTGGTTAGGAGATATGAAGAGGGTGACAGACGACTGGAGCAACAAAAAGAAGATTCTGCTCCAAGGAAGGAAGGGTCAACCAGGTGCAAGATGGCTGGCCTTACCAAGATGGAAGACAAAAGCAGAGAACTGAGACACATGCTCACAGATTGTTGAGGAGGTGAAGGCCCATCATGGTCTCTAGTGTTGAAGAAGTGGAATAAGAAGAAGAAGAGAAATTGTAACACTGCAATTTTCAAATTTAAGTGTGCAGTTGTCAGTGGACTCAAATCAAACAGTAATAATAGTCAAACAGTGGAAAGTCCAGGGTGGAATATCAACTATTATGTAATCTATCCTTTTCATAATTAGTAATAATAGTTATGTATTACCTGAGTCCTCAAAAAACAAATCTACTTCTCTCTTTTCAACATCAGCTAATGAGAAACGCACTTTAACAATAATTATAAATTTAAAGTTTACATATCATACAGGCATGGAAACCATCTCAGATTTCTATAGTAAGAGCTGTGGTCACCTTATTGTTAAACAGCTCTAAAATACTTGCAACCATTTGCTGTCAACTGGAGCTTTTCCATGTTGTTTAAAAGTGTAAATCTCAAGCCGCTATTCAGGAAAGGAAAGAAACAAGATGTAGCAAATTACCAGTGTGTTGCACTATTATTTGTTTTCTCAAGAAGGCTAGAAATTTTTTCTCATGTAAGCATTCAATCCTTTCCCTAGAACACTGTAGTGTCAGAAAAATCTGATCAAGACAACGCCATTTTCAATCTTTCATTTATTTTTTATTTATCCATCTGTAAGTTGTGTAAATTGTATGGATGTTATCAACATGTAAAGACATAAAATACAGACACAAGGATACATAAACATACTTAATTACACACGTAATGCTCCACAAGTTAGACAGAGACAAATGTTTCACTGGTATATTGTAAAAGTTTACATTCATCACCAACCACAAGTATTACACAGTTATTAAATTGCCCATAGTTCAACATATTTTGTTAAGACAAATTGACAACAGACCACTCACAAAGCCTGGAGATAATTAAAATGATTACAGGCTTCATATGACTAACAACATGTATTAAGGAGGTTCAGTCTTGATGTGGTGGACCAATTGCAGGCAGCATTGATTACATTGAGTAATTTGATTTCACGAAGGTGTGCACTGTGCCCTCTAGCAGCAAGCTGGTCCGTCTGTGGACGTACAGGAACCACATCTTCTATAGGCAATGGCAATACTACACTTCTTCGGTTTTCATTTTTCAACCTCCAGTTTGTTTCTATTTTAATGCACCTTATATTAAGATGAATAGTAATTATTATCTACACTTACGTAGTAAATTCTTAAGAGTTTGGAAGAAATCCTCAACAATTAGAAAAAGATTATAGTGTAGTAGAAGTAAATTTAGACCTCTCCAAAGCTTTTGACACTGTGCACCAGGACATTCTTTTAGGAAAATTGGAAGCGTTGGGTATACATGGGATAGGAAAAAAATGGTTTGAATCATACCTAAAAAACAGAACACAGGTTGTAGGACTGACATCAACTTACTCCAACCACAAAATAAATTCAGTATCAGAGGCAAAAAATGTAGAAATAGGAGTACCACAAGACAGCATCCTAGGGCCCATATTGTTTCTTGTCTATATAAATGATTTTCACATCTCAGACGATGCAGCCAAAGCAATAATATTTGCAGATGATACTAGTGTGATAATAAGTGCACCAAAGCTATTGCTACCAACAACTGCTGATAGAGTACTAAATTACACCCACTCTTGGCTCAATGCAAACAAGTTGACATTAAATGCAAATAAAACAAATTATATGCAGTTTGGGAAAAGATGTCAAAATGTAAATATCAATCTGGTGTGGCGTGACAAAGCCTTAGACAGAGTGACATCCACAAAATTGCTAGGGATTCATGTGGATGAAAACTTAAATTTTAATGACCACGTAATAAAACTTGCACAGAAACTTAATTCAGCCTGTTTTGCCCTCAGAATTATTGCAAATGTTTGTACCTCAGAGGGTGCCAGAATGGCATATTTCAGCTATTTTCAATCTCTTGCCCCTTACGGAATAATATTTTGGGGTTCCACAACAGGGCGCCTAAAACAAATTTTTTTGTTGCAGAAGAGGGCCATCCGAATAATAACTCACAGTCATCCACAGACACACTGCAAACCCATATTCAAAAAGCTTAGAATATTTACTATACCATCATTATACATATACAAATGTGTATTGTATGTCAGGACCCACATTGCAGATTTTCAGACAAATGCCGACTTTCATAACTACAATACCCGTAATAGTGCAGCACTCCATACTCAGCGAACAAAAAGAATGAATACACAAAGGCATGTGAGCCATATCAGTGCAAAACTGTACAACGCACTGCCAGTCAACATCAGGCAGTTAGAAGATGATAACAAATTTAAAATAGAATTTAAAAAGTTTCTAGTAGAACAATGTTTTTGTTCTGTAAATGACTATGTACGCCAATAAATTTTTTCTGATGGTATTTATAAAGGCAAAATGGAAAATACTCTATCTGTACCAAATCATTCATTACTTAATCATTCATTACATTTACATACTTAAAGGACAGCTGTTGTGTGATGTAAATATATACTTAAGCAGTGTTGTGTATATAAGGCCTTGCCGTTTAGGGAGGACAAAACTAAAGCCTTATGAAAAACAGACTATGCACTTAAAATAACAAGCAGGGATGTATATAGGCTATATTAATTTCATTGTATTATTATTAACTTCATTGTATTATTTTGTTTTGTACTTTTTTACATATATATTGTTTGTGTCCCATTTCTTTGAAATGGCTTACATGTACCTTTTACAACATCCATACAATATTTATTGTCAACAGATGGATAAATAAAATAAAAAAATTAAATAAAATAAATAAAATTTTCTCAAATGAGAACTCTACCACAATTCTTTGTGGTGACATTAATATTAATCTACTGGTCCAGAGTTCAGTAAAAACAAGTTTTTAGACATACTAAAAAGCTTCAACTTGTTCCCCCACATATCAGCTCCCACTAGAACAACAGATGCCATTGAAAGCCTAATAGATAACATCTTCTCAAATGTGGTCACACATGAAGTTGCAGTTACAAATATGAATATAGGATTATCAGATCATAATGCACTAACCTTTAATGTCACTGCAACTCCCAAGGAGGAGGAAAATAAAAAGGAGTACAAACGATTTTTCTCTACTGAAAATTGTAATCAGTTCAAAAATAATTTTAAAACATGCAGTTTGGTCAGGGGTCTTGGCACAAACAAACACAAATGATGCTTACAATACATTTGCTTCCTCTTTTATGACATACTTTGAAATGTGTTTCTCAAAAAAGCTTTTGAGTTATAGATCATCTGAATCCAAAGGGACCTGGATTACACCCAGAATTAAAAAGTCAAGTTAAACCATGAAATTACTGTGTACTACAGCAGAAAAAATGCTCTCATATGTACAGTCATGGTTTTATTCAAATAAGCTGACATTAAATATAAAGAAAACAAACTTTACACAGTATGGAAGCAAGTGTCAAGGGGAAAAACATGTCATGAGCAGTAGTTTGTTGAGTACAGCAAAAGCAAAATTATTAAGTAATGATAGATTAATAAGGCAGGCTAGTAACAAGTCCAGAATGATGTGGAAAATGGTAAAAAAAGAAACTGGGGGTCAAACTAAAGAACAGAAAATCAATCTTAAAAATAATGAAAATACCCCCATAGAAAAAGATGCCATGGCAAACTATGTAAACAATTATTTTGTAAATATTTCCCTTACTTTAAGTAGTAAATTTAAAAACAACCAACAGTGATGACTCCAATGGTAAATACCAGCATGACGGCAATCACAACAGATGAGCATGAAGTTCTAAAAGTCATTAAATGCTTGAAATCCAAAATGTCCTCTGGGTTGGACGATGTACCTGTATCAATAATTAAGAAAATTGCTTCATGTGTTGTCAAACCTATAATGCACATCGCAAACTTGTCCCTTAGTGAAGGGATATTTTCAGATAAACTTAAAATCTCTAAAGTTATACCTCTATACAAAAAAGGTGACAGACATAAAATTGAAAATTACCGACCTATATCTCTCCTCCCAGCCTTCTCCAAATTACTTGAGGAATTAATGAAAATCAGGGTTACAAAATATCTAGAAAACATAAACTAACAGTCAACATGGTTTTCAAGCAGGGCACAGTACAGAAACAACCATATTGGACTACACAACAGAAATAGTAAGAAATTTGGAATCAAATAAACAGGTTTTTGGAATTAATCTAGATTAATCCAAAGCTTTGGATACTGTGAGCCATGTAATATTACTAGGGAAACTTGAAGGAATAGGCATCAGGGGTACTGTTAAAAAATGGTTTGAATCTTATCTGCAAAACAGGTCACAAGTTGTTGAGCTGAGGTCATCCAACAATCTTCACAATTTTAAACTCATATCTGAACCAAAACAAATTGAAATAGGTGTTCCACAGGGCAGCATTCTGGACCCATTGTTATTTCTAATTTATATCAATGATATACAGGCTCCAGACAGCTCAGCCAAAATTCTACTATTTGCAGATGACACGAGTATCATAATTAGTGATATAAAAGAATCACTGTGTACTACAGCAGAAAAAATGCTCTCATGCATACAGTCATGGTTTTATTCAAATAAGCTGACATTAAATACAAAGAAAACAAACTTTATACAGTATGGAAGCAAGTGTCAAGGGGAAATCTTATGCTGGATAGCAAGCAAATAGAAAAAGTATGCACCACAAAGTTTCTGGGAATGCGAATTGACCAAGATTTAAATTGGAATGAACACAGTGTATATATTACTCAGAAACTTAGCTCAGCATGTTCTGCCTTAAGAATAATATCCAAGGTATGTAGCAAGGAATGTATTAGAGTGGTGTACTTTAGTTATTTCCAATCAGTTGCAAGCTATGGCATAAGTTTTTGGGGAAAACCAAGTCAAGTGCAAACAAGGGCAATTTGTATCATGACACACAGTCCACCACAAACTCAATGTTGACCCTTATTCAGACAACTAAAGATGCTGACAATACCATCGATATATATTTTTAAATGCCTGGAAATGATCAGTAAAAATAACTACGATCTCCAAACCAACTCAAGCTACCATGATCACAATACGAGGCATTGTAAAGACTTCCACATTCCCTGTGTAGCAAAAACTAGAAGTCAGAAACATGTTAGCCACTTAGGAATAAAGCTTTTAAATGCACTTCCACCTCAAATTAAAGAATTGAAAGGCAAAAATAATTTCAAGCGTGAAGTAAAAAAAATACTTGATGGAAAAATGCTACTACAGTGTAAATGAATACCTGTCTCAGACTGTGGATTGAAACCTGTACTTATTTTTAAAAAATTTAAACTAATTTAATTACGTTTTCAATTTTGTAGTTATGGTACTTATGAAAAATCTGTTAAATATCCGTAGTACGTTTTGTGTATAAGGCGTAGTTCATGATCTATAATAGTTTAGTATGAGCACGTACTTTTGTTTTTGTGTAATAAGTTCTTGTACACTACTTATATACTATGTGTATGTAATTTGTTTTGCTGTTTGTATATGTTTGTCCATTTATTATGTGTATGTGTTGTTATGTGTTACGTGTAATCAAATGACAAATTCTATATCACATGTGTGATCTATTGGATGCTAAATAAATAAATAAACTGTGATAATCATTCTCATACTTTATTATGCCCAATTTTATGTAATGTAAGCATACCTAAAAAAACTGAATTGCTTTTTAGCAAAAGAAACTACACCCCTTAGTAATTATCTACATTATTTACAGGAAATACAGACATTTCACTTTGCTCTTTGTGTTGTCCAAGATGTATTAGAGCTGCAGTCAAATAGCTACTTGCAACAGGTCCAACATTATGTAAGGAAAGTGAACAATTACACTTTCAGGACGTTTGTATTTCCATTATCACTTGTAAGTACATAGAGCTTCAGATACAATTCTAGCTATAGTGTAGTAGGTATCACATATTTATTTAAATTACTTCCCCTAGTGTGATAAAACACAGCTGCCCAAAACATTTTTTTGCATTGTTACTAGTAACATATCATAGAAAATTTTTGTTTCCTACATATATGATGTCTAAGTGAACTTCTATGGAAATCAAGAGAAACTAAATTTAAAAAGATCTGCAAATCAAATACTATTATGTGTCCCACCTCTTAGACTGATTGTTAATTTATCATGAAAACATCAGAAACGAGGAATCTTTATTAGCCCTTGACCATTTTGCAGTGAAATAGGTTTTCTCATTCATTCATACTAATACAGTGGATATTAAAAACAGTTGATGATAATACAGCAAAGTACTGTAAAAATGTTCTAAAAGCTAATGCCATTCCCACACATGTAGAAGAATTCCTTAATGTTGTAAAGTGAGTAGTGAGGTTACCAGGGATTCAACTTTGTTTTGGAGTGGTTTTAGTAGCATGGACCAAGCACTGGGAGCAATTTAATACAGATTCTGAATGGGTTATCTGTGACAATGACAGTTCATGGTAGCCCATTCACTAATCTGTTAGCTTTAACTTTGTGATTTTGTTGATAAATGTCTTTCATAACAACAGGTTCGGAATTGAATCTTCTTGTTTCCATGGCATAAGGCTTGTTCTACAAAGTTTACAAAGTTCCAGGACTGCAGCTGTATTCAGTAAGTGTCCTCTGCTGATATTTTGGCTGAGAATTATCCAGTTGTCTTCAGAGCCATAATACTGATGCTGGAGCCCTCCCACCCACCTAAAAAGCATGTTGCTTGCAGAGACAGATCATCACAGCTGAAAAAATGTCACTCAAGCAGCGATGACATGTACTACTGACACACTCTCTATAATGGAGATTGTGTCATGTATTCTACTGTAGTTTATAAACACTAGACATTAAGACCTCTGGTTCTGTACTATTGTCTTTGAGAGCTGACTATTCCAAATGATGCTTTTCATATTTTAACCGAGTTAAAACAGCAACTGGGATAAAGTGAACCATTTGTCTATTGGATTTTGATGACTTTCCTAATCAATAACTCTCAGAAGGATGATGTAAAAGCTAGAATCTTCATACTTTCATACTCCATGTAGTGAGCTGTCCCAGTGTAGTGTTCAACCACTACTGATTTGTTGGGCTGTAGCAGATGAGTGTAGTATCAATGTCCCATGTAATGACTGATGTTGTTTGCCCAGCATATGAAAGTCCACACTGACACGTGTTATATGTACACATAGCAGAAAGTAATCCTTCAGAGAAATAATGAGAACCTTCAGTTCATGCTTAGGTCCTAACATATTTTAGAAGAAAGACTCCTTACATATAGTAGGAAGACCATGGATTTGAATCTTTCCTCCTCAGCCTTTTGACGTAGGATGCTCACATAAAGTTTGAAATGCAGAGCCACATTTTTGAGACATTCAAGTTTCTCACACAGATAATTGTCATCTGCAATAGTATGGGTCCTATAGACATGTGTGTTGAGGACATAACCCATGTGCAGCAGATGGAGGCAGATGGCTACTTGCAGATACAAATGTGTGTGTTGGCTTGCAATAGACTTCATGTCCCAAGGTGCCGCCAGTTTAGAGATGAACCAAAATGTGCAGAAAATGGAGGCATGTGTTGTTTTCTATTTCCCTGCTGATTTTTTTTCTTCTTTTTCCATGGGCGGAATGAAGGTGGTCCAAAAACTGACGATGCCTTTTATTACCATTGTAAAACCACTAATAATTTATGCAATAGTGCGCTGGCATCAGGGACTCTCCCTGCTTGTCTAAAAATTGCAAAATCGGAACCAGTCTACAAAAAAGGAAACAAAGAAGAAGTTGGCAATTACGGGTCAATTGCCCTATTGTCTGACTTTTCAAAAATTCTAGAGAAGGTCTTCCACAAAAGACTTACAGCCTTTATGGAAAAATATCAAATCCTATCTACAGCACAACACAGGTTTAGGAAGAACCAACTAACCAACAGTAGTATCTACAAATTCCTACGCAAAATTTACCAGAAAGTGGCCAGTGGCAAATATATGATTGGTGTATGTCTTGACTAGTCAAAAGCATTTGATATTATAGATCATGAAACACTCCTATGGAAATTAAATCAACTAGGCATCAGAAGCACACCTAATGACTGGGTCAGGCTTTTCCTCTTATCTGTAAATGACCAATAAGCAAACATACTGTGTCAAAATGCTTACCAGTTTGTTGACAACACAAGATATCTCATTACTCCAAAATCAGAACACTTACTACAAGATAACATAACAAAGACAATGGGTACCATAGCAAAATGGTTCACATACAATAAGTTAATTATAAATGAAGAAAAAACTAGCAATCAACTTCCATAATGTCAAGTAAAAGGTTCCACATACTATAAATATCCAGTTGTCAAACAAAGCTGTAAATGGAGTTGACCTGACAAAGTTTCTTGGGCTCTGGATCGAGGATAATGTCAGGTGCGGAATTCATATTGAGAGTCTCAGCAAAACATTGAACACAATTTGCTATGTGATGAGGATCCGTGATAGCTGCTGTAGCAAAGACTGCCTAAAATGTATAATATGCAAGTGTCGAATCAGTCCTGAAGTATGGAGTCATTTTCCAAGGGAGCTTCTCCAAACACCTTTCAAAGTATTTAGAATTGAAGAAAGAATCATGAGAATCGTAGCAGGTGTGCCAAACACAGAAAATCGGGCAAGCCACTCTTCAGAAAACTGCATGCAAATCCTCCCCCTACCATGCCTTCATATACTTGAAACCATAGTATTCATACAGCACTATGCAATTGAAAATCCGTCACCCTTCCTCAAAAATGAAGATGTAACACTCACAACACAAGGCAAAAAATGGATCTCTATATGCACCATACAAAAACTAAGCTCTACTAAAGTGTTCTGCACCTTGGAAAAAAGGTATTCAGGAAACTACCAAGTAACATACAACCTGTAAACAACATAGCAGGGTTCAAAGCCACAGTAAATGTATATCTAATTGATCACTGCTTCTACAGTCTGAAAGAGTATTTTGATAGATAATAATATACCAGTATGAATAACAATGTACCAGTCTTATCTGTGGAAACCGTAGTAACATTGCAACCACTGAACAAATACAAATAATGTACCAGTAATAAGTAGTGTAACCATAAGAGGTTGATGATGTTAAAATGACGGAAACAGTGTTCTGTTAAATGACGTCCAACATCTTATATACAGTCTATGTAACAACAAGGTCTCATGGACAAATAAATGAATAAGTACTACCACGGAATCACACCACTGATCTCTCACAAAATGTCTCCAAAAAATCAGGCTTAAAATTAGCAAAGTCCAGCTCCTCTTACATTGACCACTACTGGTGACAGAGGGCTTCTCATTGGCAACACCATCAGTGTGTTCATAAAGATATTTGTCAAATAAAAAATATGATGAGGTGAGCATTTTTTCCAATTTAGGAAACTAAAAACTTCCTCTAGGACTGTCAAGAATAGTTTTGGAGGTACAAATCTCTTTGCCGGGTTGAGCTCTCTGTTCTGATTTTTCATTTATTCTGGTGAGGCCTGATAGAAACTGTAGCACTGACATATATTGTTGAGAGCTCTAGTAAACATTTTATTGATACTTAGGCAAGCACATTTTTTCTCAAATCTATGAATCCCTGACAAAGGAGTAATTCATACACATTAATCTATTCTATAGTTTTGTTCACAACTTGCGGGTGGTCTACTGTACTAGTACCACTTCTGAAATAAGTTTGTTGATTAAAATCTTATGTTTTTTGTGGGGTTGATGATAATTTTATGTGTTATGGATAGAAGACTGAAAGATCTATAATTTATTATTCTTGTGAGTTTCCTATGTTGTTAAGTAAGTCTAAGGCATGACTAATATGATTTTGAAGCAGTTCCATTAATATTAGGTTTTAATCAAGTCTATTAAACCACCATCTTCTGTATGCAAATTTGCTTTCTTTATAGCTCCTATGTTTTTACATGCCTATGTTGAAATTTGCATTACTTTGAGAACAACAGTGTTCTCATTACCACCATTTTGTTTTTCTGATCCATCTCTTCAGCAATACAAATACTTAATGAAATCTTTGTAACATTGTGGAATTATTAGGACATTATTAGGTACTATTCAGTCTGACAATAACCTCTACAAAACATCTAGGACTGAAGTGAGTGGCATTGTCTACAGCAAATCCAAGAGTGGCTGATATATAGAGAGAATAAACTGTGACAGAAACAAAAACTGTAATAGTCTAGGAGCTGTGCACAAATCAAAATACTTTCATAAGGAATAAGTTTTTGAATAAAAATAATTTATATTTAAACATGTAGGATTCATAATTCTTAGGAAAATGTTTGCTGATACATGTAAAGTTCTCAATAGTAGGAGAAACTTATCAAGAAAGATAGGAATGGTAAACAGTATTCTATTCGATTCAAGCAATACAAAACATAACACTGAAATACTACCTAAGAAAATGTATTCTTGAGACCATTGTGGATTAGGTAGGTATGCCACATAAATAATGATACGTATTCTTTAAATATACAGAATTAACTTTCATTCACCAGTGAAAGCATATAAGAATGTTTGGTCAAGAAGACACTGAGCTGACAAGGTTACAACAAAGATAAAGAATCTGTGCCAGAGATCTAATGTGTGCATATCAATAATTTCACTTCACACAAACAAAAAATACATCATTGTCCCCCCCCCCTTCCCCACCCATAGTGCAGAGTACCTGGAATGTCTTGATATTCAAGCTTTACATGATGACTGGCTCTTGTGTGGGTTCGATGCCATGGTGGCAGCAAAGCTGTCAGTTGCGCTGCAGGTGTATCCACAGGCTGGTGACACAGGGTTGCTCAGGGTCTGGGAAGTATGACCCTATGACAATGGACTGTTTGTGGCATGAGATGTCACCAAGGTGTCTGGGGCAGTTGGGGAAAAAACCCATGCTTTTCAACATGTGCAATGGAGACGTTATACAGAATGTATCCTCTATACAACACCGAGAAAGGGCCAGGGTATGGTGGCTGGAGGGGCAAATCTGTTTGAGTCTATATATAGCACTGCATGCAAACAGCTGTGTAATTCTTTGTGCACAAGCACCTGATGATTACTTTGGAGAGAATCTGGTGAACAACAGATATTGGAGCAGTGGTACTTTGCTTGCAGCACTAACTGTGTAAGTTCTGCTGTGTTGGATAGTGATGCCAGCACTAACAACAAAACATCACCAACTTGACCTCACATTATGGGAGGAGAAAGCATGCTTGTTAGATATCAGCACCAATAATCAATTCCACACAAAAATTGGGCCATAATTCTGATAGTAGTTATGACCATCTGAATATACAGGTTTTAAATTTTATATGGAGTGAATATTTGTCACTCACTGTACCCCACTGCAACCACCTTGTGCCTGAGTGTAAAGAACTTTAGAGTGGAGTGAGTAAGAGATTTGTGAAATACTACTGTGATACTGCTAACATGTTTTATTCATTTGCATAAAAGTGCATGGTTTCTAACCAGCAGCTTGTGCCAGAGATCTCTTTGTTTTGAACATTTTTATGTTGTGATTCACAAATGCAGAGTAAATTAATGAAACTAATGGGTGCATAATTATTAACACCACTGTTGACAGTTACAACAAAGATAAAGAATCTGTGTCAGAGATGTAATGTGTGCATATCAATAATTTCACTACACACAAACAAAAAATACATCACTGTCCCTACCATCCTCCCTAACCCCCCCCCCCCCCCCCTCCCCCTCCGGTCCCCATCCATAGTGTGCAGAGTACCTGGAATGTCTTGATATTTAAACTTTACATGATGACTGACTCTTGTGTGGGTTGGATGCCATGGTGGCAGCAAAGCTGTCAGTTGTGATGCAGGTGTATCCACAGGCTGGTGATGCGGTGAGGCTGTAAAATATCTGGGAGTATCCGTAAGGAACGATTTGAAGTGGAATTATCATATAAAATTAATTGTTGGTAAGGTGGGTGCCAGGTTGAGATTCATTGGGAGAGTCCTTAGAAAATGTAGTACATCAACAAAGGAGGTGGTTTACAAAACACTCATTCAACCTATACTTGAGTATTGCTCATCAGTGTGGGATCCGTACCAGGTTGGGTTGCCGGAGGAGATAGAGAAGATCCAAAGAAGAGCGGTGCGTTTAGTCACAGGGTTATTTGGTAAGCGTGATAGCATTACGGAGATGTTTAGCAAACTCAAGTGGCAGACTCTGTAAGAGAGGTGCTCTGCATCGTGGTGTAGCTTGCTGGCCAGGTTTCGAGAGGGTACGTTTCTGGATAAGGTAACGAATATATTGCTTCCCCCTACTTATACATCTCGAGAAGATCACGAATGTAAAATTAGACAGATTCGAGTGTGCATGGAGTCTTTCTGGCAGTCATTCTTCCCACGAACCATACGCGATTGGAACAGGAAAGGGAGGTAATGACAGTGGCACATAAAGTACCTTCCGCCACACACCATTGGGTGGCTTGTGGAGTATAAATGTAGTTGTAGAAGTTAGGGAGATGTACATTTGCAGGAGAGGTGCTGTTCTTCAACATTATTGGCATTATTAAAATGTAAATAAAAAATCATTAATTTCATTTCATAATAACTCTTCAGTTGCTTACGTTTACTCATTTTGCTTTTGAAGAGTGCGTATGACTGTAGAATGTCAGTACAAGGGTATTATTAAATAGTATTGAACATATATGTGCGTAAGGTTGACTGATTATGTACTCACACTACTTAATTATTTATCATGTAGAATAACAAGAGTTCTTGAACAAGATTTTACAATACATTGGGCAGATGTGTCAATCTTACCCCTCCTCTTCCTTCCTCATCAATTTCCTGGAAATAGGAGGTCTCCAGCTGTCACTCTGCTATAAAATATTTTGGGCTCAGGCATTAGGCAGCCCATTTGAGTTCCTGAAGCATCTCTGTAACACTTATGTGAGGTTAGAACCTACCGGTAACAAATCTAACAGCCTGCCTCTGAACTGTTTTGATGTCTTTCTTTAATCCATCCCAGTACAGATCCCAAACACTTGAGTAGTGTTTGAGAATAGGTCACAACAGCATCCTATATTTGGTCTCCTTTACAGATGATCCACACTTCCCTAAAATTCTCCCAGTAAACCAAAGTTGACCATTCGCCTTCCCTACCATAGTTCACACATGCTTGTTCCATTTCAAATTGCTTTGCAACGTTACACCCAGATATTTAAACAACATGAATGTGTTAAGCAGGACACTACTAATGCTGTATCTGAACATTACAGGGTGTTTTTTCTTACTCATCCGTATTAACTTACTGTTATTAAATGATGGTGAGTCTTTCCATCCTTGATCCACTTACAAGGCACAAAAATCTCCAGACCACAATTTACAATCTGCTTCAGCTTTGCCCATAATTCCTCTATGTCCATCTTACTGGAACTAAATGACATCAGTTCACTCTCTGTCCAGGAGGAACACTCTCCTAGTCTTCTTGACTGACTTACTTTCATAGCTGTAGTTGCTATAGTGACGTCAGATTGCCAATCCCTATTTCTTTACTGACATTGTCAATAAGGTCTCGCCTATTTTATTTGTAGCTAAAAGATCCAAGACATTTCCATTCTGTGTGGGCTTCCGAGCTAGCTGCACAAGACAGTTTTCAGAAAACATGTTTAAAAGTGCTTCGCATGACTTTCTTTCCCTTCCTCCCTCCCCCCCGCCCTTCCCCACCCCACATTATATCCATAGGCATCCTGGTTTATACTCAGTAGGTTAAAGTTGCCTCCAACTAGTATTGCATGATATGAGTATTGGTGTGCTACTGACTTTCATTGAATGACTCTAGAAGTGTCACATCAGAATTGGGTGGCCGGTAAAAACAAACAGCAATTAACTTGGTTTCACCTACATCTGTTATATGCGACCAGGTAGCTTCACTTTGACCTCAATAGAGAGTATATTTTCATCAGCTGCAATAAACACTCCCCTATGATGGGCTCTAATCTCTCTTTCAGATACATATTGCTAAATATCCCATAGCTTTCCACTTCAGGTTTCAGCCAGCTCTCAGTTCAAAGAATAATATGAGGACAAGAACTTTCGTGGAGGGCAGTAAATCCAGGAACTTTGTTATGAATACTTTGACAGGTTACTGATAAGAGTTTGACAGTCAAAATGTCGTTATTCTTAATGCTGTTTGACTTTCCTAGCTGCATATTGACTGGCAAGTGTTCAACAAAGCATCTCAAGCTACTGCCTAGCCTAAAAAACCCACATGTACAGTCATGGACAAAATGAGCGAGACCCCTTGCCTTTTCGTTATGATGACCTCCACAGCTTTAAAGTCTGCTACACAGCATAACAGGCAAGGTGACGGAGTGCTACCAACATACTATGCACAGGCGTGAAATTGAAAAACAATCCGAACTTTGTCAGACTATTTTCAATCATGTGTAAGACTAGAATGAGATTTTCACTCTGCAGCGGAGTGTGCGCTGATATGAAACTTCCTGGCAGATTAAAACTGTGTGCCCGACCGAGACTCGAACTCGGGACCTTTGCCTTTCGCGGGCAAGTGCTCTTGGAAGGTAGGAGACGAGGTACTGGCAGAAGTAAAGCTGTGAGTACCGGGCGTGAGTCGTGCTTCGGTAGCTCAGTTGGTAGAGCACTTGCTCGCGAAAGGCAAAGGTCCCGAGTTCGAGTCTCGGTCGGGCACACAGTTTTAATCTGCCAGGAAGTTTCATGTGTAAGACTATTTTAATGCTGATTAGTGTGTTAAACAAAACAAGTAAATATAAGATATAAATGAAACAAGAAACGCTAATTAGTATGAATTGTATTAATAAAAATGACTTTCAGCTTATCGAGATAACACAACTGTTTCAGTAAGACAAAGTACCCCAGATCATAACGAATTAGCAAAATATTATCTGCATTCAAGCCTGAAATGGTCTGTGTCAATGTTCAGACCAGTCATACTTGATTACTGTTGTTGACCTACCATGGAAGTTTGCAAATTTAGCAATACATGAAGATTCATAATAAAAGTCAGTTAAAAATCATCCAGTGCCACACTTAAGTCAGTTTAATTACTGACAGAAGTGTAAAAAGTAGGCAGTAATAAGTATGAAATTCTACAAGATTTTCATATTTACATCCACAGGGCACCTGTACAGAATGAAGGTAGCAATAAAACGTACTGGGGGCATGAGAATTTTTTAAAATTGTTTTATTGATAATCTATCTGCCTCCATCAAGATTAGAACCGAAAACAAACCAGACCACCCTTGCTGTAGCAACCACCTTTCACTATGCTAGCAGACAACCTAGGCAAACAGCCCTCTTTTATTACCCCAGACATGAATACGCCAGCAGTTTTGCATTGAAAATGGCAAAATGATCTGCAGTTTCTGTTGCATAGGGCTTTCTGGACTCAAAAACAAGAATTTTCTACCTTTATGTCACCACTTATGTGACAATCATTCGGGATGTTTATCGAAATAACAAAATACTATGATTAGTGAGTAAAGTTAGTAGGATAATTCTGCACCACCCCAGAAAATAAATGGCTACATAGCTGCCAAACATATTCTACAATGTTTCGAATTCTCCATTAGACTCACCACAGTCAGAGAATGTTCATTGACTGATGTGTCTCTTAAGCTAGCTAGCAATGGGAATGCTCACACATCTAAAACACGGTGGCATTAATACTGGTATCTGAATTACCACATTATAGGCAAATGGATTTTATTTGCATTCTTGTAAATGTGATTTGGGTTGAAAGTTTAGCTATGAGTAATATGCTGATGTATTGATTTCAACTAGAACATTTCAAATAAAGAGTAGAGGGGATTATTTATGCAGCCCTCATCTTCAGTAACTATCATAACTATTTTCATTGTTAGGATTTTGTCAGGTAGATCAGTAAAAATGGAACCCTACTAGTCTCACTTTCTTGACCGTCTATCTGTCTACCCAAACCTTCAAAACCTTTTACCTCGAATACGGATAGACATAATAAGCAGAAATGTATCGCATTTCCTGTGGTATATGGTCCGTTCGTGGTGTAAAAAAGTGAGATTCTATGTCAACGCAATCTAAAGATATGGCTGTTTATGTAAAGAAAATTTACACAAAAGGCCAAAAAATAGCTCTAAGACTATGCGACCAAACTGCTTAGGTCATCAGCCACTAGAACTACTTAAACATACATAACCTAACACACATCCATGCCCAGGGAAGGATTCAAACTGATGGCACAAGCAGCTGTGCAGTCTACAATATGGCACCATGGAATGCACAGCTAACCTGTGCTGTCAAGCTGTTAACATCATCTGGTGTTGCTAAAAAGTTATTCACTTCTGATGTATGATTTTCTGTGGATTTCATTTAAGATAGAATAACCAAAATGTATTTGATGTTACAGAAGAGGATGGATTCCTAATTCATTTCCCCTTGTCAATATTTATGATGTTAGATTCGCAATCTGAGCATATGTACTATCCATAACCATACTTTGACACCAAGTCATAATGCAAATAAAACACATTTTCTTATACTTGAGGTATTTTGTTTCCCACGAGGTGGTTGCAGACGATGCTGTGGTGTCTTAGAAGCATGAGCTTCTCCAGTGCTCCTCAGCACATCAGCTGAGCGAACGTTTTCTTCCTGCTGCTAGTCTAATGGACAATGGCAACACCGTAGAATATGTTTGGCAACTATGTGACCATCGATTTATGTTCTTGAATGATTCATAATTATGTTAGTAAATCCACTCGATATTTTTATGTCCTTTAAATTACATTTGCTACATGATTCAAACTGAAGACATAGGAAATGTATGTTATTTGGTCCAGGAAGCATGTTCCAGCAGAAATTGCTGCTTATATTGACATTTATGTTGCGAATTAGTCATCTTATCCATCACATGGACATTGAGGATGCCCTGTTTTGCTACAGTTGTTTCATAGATTAGTGGTATTGTGTGTTGGTGACATTGCCAGTTTATATATTGTGTATGTAACACACAATAAATACGTTTGATGCCTACAGTGAACAGTCCACTTGGAAAACATTTGTTGTCATCATAATGTATGTAACTTGGTCTTCGGCTTCCAATTTGACAATTTGTGGAAAAATGTTTTTTTCCTTGCTAGTCCTAGTTTCAAACATTGTCTGACAGAAAACGTAGGCATGAAGGAGTCAGTGAAAGCAGTTATTCACTATTATAGCAAACTTTTGAATCCACTGGACACTTGAATTCTCTATATTGAGTCTGAGTGTTTTGTTATTCCTCTTGTTATTTACTGTCTCAATGTCATCCGTGAGAATAAATTAAAGGCGGTGGGTTTGTATTAATATTCTGCACTGCTAAGTAAATTTTAAAGGTTATATTCTTTATATAAAACAGAGTATCGGTTTCAATCCTAGGATTGACGATAAACTTCAGAAATAAATTACAGAATAGTGGCATATCGACTATGGCTCCTCACCATCAACAATAGTTTTTAACCATAGTTTTGTATTTGCTATTTGACCATTGTTACCCTTTAGAGACCAACTTGATCTTTCCACAATGCCATTTTTGACTTGCTTCTTAATATGTCCTATAACTACAGATTTGCTGAAAATATTAACTGTTAAATATGCTATTCCAAAAATTAAAAACTTCCGTTTATTCTTTATATCTCGAAACTTAGTACTATTCACTTTCACTGAAGAAAATATACATAATAATAAAATGAAATCATAGATTAGAATCTCAAAGCATACTGTGAATAGTTAAAAGGAAATGAAATAAAAATCATCTTCTTGTCTAAAACACATTGCTGTTCAAGAGAACTTCAGCACCTCTCAACATTTTTTACACCTCTGATGTTTAGCCACAAGTGGACAAATAGTGGGTCTCATGAAACAGCACTGTTTAGCCGTCACAGAATAAAACCTCAAAAATCAGTAAATAAAACTATTTTTCTACTGTTGCTTCGAATCGTATATACCAACTCCCCTCTGCTGTGACGACTCGAAGTCTATTGGAAATTTGCTTTTTCTCTTCTTTTTTGGGCCTCCTTAACTCCCCTTCTAGCCCAGCCTTCACTCTCCAATTATGCCTTCATCGGCAAGCTTCTCCTCCATATTTTTCATTTTTGCTGAATTGCTTTTTACCCTTCTTGCATATACACATGTGTCATGTATTTTTTTTAGAGACTGCATGAATATATAAAGTGAGTATTTCTTGTCTTAGCATGCCGGCCGGTGTGTTCGAGCGGTTCTAAGCACTTCAGTCTGGAACTGTGCGACCTGTTAACCACATGTGCTGTATGAGTAGGTGAGCGATGTTGTTGGAACATGATCTGATCATCGCCAAATCTTGCTGACGCCGAAGGCAACATCACATTCTCCAGAATTGATATGTAATTGCATGCATCGAGTCTTCCTACTACTTCCCACAGGAGCCCACACCCTTTGGCCGATATCCATACCCATACCTTTACTGACTCCCTACCACTCCTTTGGCAACTGTAAATATATTTTGGATTATACCTAGCACCTTTTGGCCAGTAAACAAGTACTTGTCCAGTTGATGCTGTAGAGAAAACTTTATTGTTTGTGAAAATCACTCGCCTCCAAAACTGGGGAGGTTTGTCAACATTTTCAGCAGCAAAAGCAAGGTGGGCTTCTCTGTGGGAAACAGACAATGTCTCTTTCACAGCAGCACTTCTTTCTCTCAGTCCACCTTACCTTAGATGATGAGTGATGGTCTTATTGCTTACACTGAGACCCAAAGTTTGCTGAATTTGTTATGTGTTGACAATTGGATGGTTCTCACAGAAACAGCATATCTGCCAATCCTGAGCTGCAGCGGCCATGAGGCTTTCCATTCACGTTACCACCCTCTTCCTTTCGTCTAATCCACCTGGCTACCGTCAACTTGTGAAGACCCATAGTTCTTGCTACATATCTATTTGAAAATCCCTCTGCATGGAGTGCTATTATAGTGCCCTTGTCTGCCTCAGCTAGATGGGCCATTTAACATTGACTGAATGATTCATTGCGGTTAATATCTGCTTTAAAAACAGTAGGAAACAGACTGCCTCCTCCAACACTGCAGCCACAATGCAGTGGCCAAGTATGTGTAACACAGAAATCGGTGGCATAAACAAGAGATTGCAAGCCCGTACCCGCATCGTTACACAGTAGAGCAACTTAGAATCTGTAATTTCTCTCAGAAGGGACTGGTCCGCTCTTGTCATGTCTTATCCTGATAAATATTACATGTAATGAAATGTTTACATTTTGCATATATGGCAGGCCTAATGCAAGAAACATTTATGAAATATCTGAAGCAACCTGAAGAACGCTCCATGAATTTTAGCTGTAGAAGGTTGCCTTATAAGAAGGAGAACATGTTTATCCTCGCTTGCTGTGTTTCCAAGTGGCGGAGTTTACTCTGAGGCATACATAGTTCTTGCCGGGTGCAAGAAGCGACTTGACTAATGAAGGGAACTCACCAGGTACCTTACACTGATTGTCTGGAAACTTTGCTCAGTGAAGGAAAGGACAAAATAAGTGAACATGTGTTTCAGCCTATCTGCAGACACTCAACCATTTCCGAGAAAATGATGGTGAGAGTTATCAATGCACTGTTGCTATAGTGTAGATACCTTTTGCGCCCAAAAATGCAATTGAAGCGGAGGCTCAATGGCTACCGTCGTCCTTTTTTAACTTTGATTCCCGAGTTCGAGACCATATTGGCTATTTTATTATTATTTTTCCTCCCTCTCTATCAGAATTATCTAAAAATATTTTTTACAATTTATATTGAAATAATGTTGTCATTATTGATCAATTAACTTTCTGTGTAATTAATGAATTTAAAAAAGTAATAAACGAATGAGAAAAAATGTGGAATATTTTAGAACCTCCTTACAACCTGTAAGGTTGCAAGGACATCCACAAATATTTCACATCATTTTTTCATTCGTTTATTTTTTTAACTTCTTTCATTACACAGTAAATGAATTGATGAGTAATGACAACATTGTTTCAACATAAATTGGAATAAACATCCATAGATAATTCAGTGAGTGAGGGGGGGGGGGGGGGGGAGAGGAACAACCGGGTTTTGAACTCACAGCACAAAGTTCTGAAGTTGCGATGGTAGCTGCTGAACCACCACTTCAATTGAATCCTTACACACTAGAAGGTATCTACACTATAGCAACAGCGCATTGAAAACTTTTTCCGTCATTTTCTCAGAAGCGATCAAGTGTATGCAGATAAGCCGAGACAGGTGTTTGCTTATTTTGGCCCCTCTTTCACTGAGCAAAGTTTCAGCAAGGTCGAGGTATGACACTTGGTGAGTCCCCTCGTAAATGGAGTGTGCTACAATTCAATAGACAGAATGTGTCCACTATCCTCAACAACTCATTGATGTGTTTGGAAACTTTCGTTCTTGTAGTGTTAGTTTACATTATGAAAGCTGGTTTTCCTGATAATGATCTATTAATGGACTCTGCTCCTAATTTACGTTACTGTGTAGTAGACGTACTGCAACGACTTAAACAAGAAATGTTTGTTTATTTGGATAGTCCACTTCTTAGTTGCCACATGTCACTACAACTTGGTAACATCAGTAACAATTTAATACTTTGAAACAGTTATCTGCGGTGTACGAGGAGTGTACTCTGTTGAATGAGGAATACATTAAACATGAAAGCTGCATCCAGTAACAATAATTAACTTTTGGTTACATGACAAAGAACAAGTTGAAATACTGTCAATTGGTCTCAGTACCCAGTAAAATTAAACTGGAATGATCGACAACTTTCTTTTGTGGGGAAGGCAAATGAAAGACTGTGTTGTATTGTCTGCACACTAAGAATATGCAACAGGTCTACTAAAAACACTGCCTTCACTACATTTGTATGTTCACTGCTATAGTATTCCTGTGCGGTATGGGATCCTTGACAAATGTGATTGACCATACATGCCAAAAACGTCCAAGGAACAGTAGCAAGATCTGTAATGTCACGAAATAGGGGAGAGAGAGTTCCAGATTTGGTAAGTGAGTTGGGGTGACATTCATGAAAACAAAACCGTTTTTCATTGTCGTGAGATATTTTGATGAAATTTCAATCACCAACGTCTGTTCTGGATGCCAAAACATTATTTCCTCAGGAACTTACACAGTAAGAAACGACCATAGTAATAATGTAATTCAGGGCTTGTAAGAAAAGATTTAAGTGATCCTTTTTCCCGAACGCTGTTAGAGAGTAGAACGGTAGAGAAATAGTCTGAAGGTGGTTCGATGAACCCTTTGCCAACACGTAAGTCTGGATTGCAAAGAAATCCTGTAGATGTAGTCATGTAGATGTAACAATGAAATTATATTGTAATTACGACATGTGAGTTACATTTGATTTGAATGTCAAAGTTGTTTGCTTCATTATTTTCAGCCATAGACAAACACTTAGGTGTGTTAAATTGATACTGAAATAAAATGTCATGCATGGACCAGTAATAATAAATTCTTAACTACTTATTATGGTACTGCAGTATCTGCCAGCATCTTCAGAAGTGGATATCGCATACGATGTTCCTAGGGTGTTTATAAGTGGATACTGCAGACGACTTTGAACAAAATTTGAATGCAGCTTCATAAAAGTTCCAATATCAAACAATCTGAGTTGCTGGTGAATACAGTTTATCCTCACTAGACAGTATATAATATCATTATACGTGAGGTGAAAAGGATTTCGCCGGGTGCGGTGGTCAAGCGGTTCTCGGTGCTTCAGTCATGAACCGCGCGGCTGCTTCAGTTGCAGGTTGCAATCCTACCTCAGGCATGGATGTGTGTGATGTCCTTAGGTTAGGTAGGTTTAAGTAGTTCTAGGTCTAGGGGACTGATGACCTAAGCAGTTTGGTCACATAGTTCTTAGAGCCATTTTTTGACCTTTCGTGTAAATTTTCTTTACATAAACAGCCATATCTTTAGATTGCGTTGACATGGAAACTCACTTTTTTACACCACGAAGGGACCATATACCAAAGGAAGTGCAATACATTTCTGCTTATTATGTCTACCCATATTCGAGGTAAATGGGTTTTAAGGGTTGGGTGGACAGATAGACGGTCAAGAAAGTAAGACTAGTAGGATTCCATTTTTACCAATTTAGGTGACGAAATCCTAACAATGAAAATAGCTATGACAGTCACTGAAGATTAGGGACACATAAATAATTCCCCCTACTCTTTATTCGAAATGTTGTAGTTGCAGTCGATACGTCAGCATATTACTCATAGCCATGCTTTCGATCCAAATCATGTTTACAGGAATGCAAATAAAATCTATTTGCCTCTACATGTGGTAATTCAGACCCCAGTATTAATGCCACAGCATTTTAGAAGTGTGAGCATTCCCATTGCTAGCTAGCTTAACGAACAGTTCAGGTAATGAGCATTTTCTGACTGTGGTGAGTCCAATGGAGAATTCGAAACATTGTAGAATACATTTGGCAGCTCTGTAGTCGTTTATTTTCTGGGGTGGTGCAGAATTACCCTACTAAATTTACTTCCTAATAACAGTATTTTGTTATTTTGGTAAATATCCCGAATGATTGTCACATAAGCAATGACATAAAGGTAGAAAATTCTTGGTTTTGAGTCCAGAAAGCTCTATGCAACAGAAACTGCAGATCATTTTGCCATTTTCATTGCAAAATTGCTGGCTTATTCATATCTGGGGTAATAATAGAGGCCTGTTTGCCTGGGTTGTCTACTAGCGTAGTAAAAGGTGTTTGCTACTGCAAGGGAGCTCTGGTTTGCTTTTTGGTTCTAATCTCGATAGAGGCAGATAGACTACCAGCAAAGCAATTTTAAAAAATTCTCATGCCCCAATACGTTTTATTGCTACCTTTACTCTGTACAGGCACCCTGTGGATGTAAATATGAAAATATTGTAGAATTTCATACTTGTTATTGCCTACTTTTTCCACTTCTGTCAATAATTGAATTGACTTACGTGTGGCACTGAATGATTTTTAACTGAATTTTATTATGAATCTTCATGTATTGCTAAATTTGCAAACTTCCATGGTAGGTCAGCAACGGTAATTCAGTATGAGTGGCCTGAACGTTGACACAGGCCATTTTGCAGCCGAAAGCGCATAATATTTTCCTAATTCGTAATGATATGGGGTACTTCGTCTTACTAAAACAGTTATGTTATCTCGATAAGCTGAAATTTGTTTTTATTAGTACAGTTCATACTATTAGCATTTCTTGTCTCATTTATATCTTATATTTACATGTTGTGTTTAACACACTAATCAGCATTAAAGTAGTCTTACACATGACTGAAAACAGTCTGACAAAGTTCAGATAGTTTTTCAATTTCACACCCGTGCATAGTATGTTGGTAGCACTCCGTCACCTTGCCTGTTATGCTGTGTAGCAGACTGGAAAGCTGTGCAGATCAGCATAACAGAACAGCGAGGGTCTCGCTCATTTTTTCCATGACTGTAGACTCCACAAGTACTCTGCAACCCGAATAGGTGTTTCCTTTGTGTGGTGCACCCCTGAACTATCAAGGGTAATCCTACCAACATGATAATGCACTTTTAGAAATCTGGAGCCTTTGGCCTGTCACAGAGTCAATGAAGACTTTGCTTGAGAGCCTCCACTCTGCTCCAAAGCAAAGCAATTCAATCAACTCTGGAAACAATGATGCAAATTGTGATCTTTGCACTCCATGTGTGAGGCCAGCAATCTTCACCACCTCTGCCAGCCCCCTGTGTGAACTGAGGATGGCTCAGAACCCATGTGACAGGTGTTGTTGGTGCCAACATGAGCCATAGCTTGCAGATGACTGCACACTGCTCAGCTCACTTAGTTTTTGATTCAGAAAGTGTAGTGATTGACAAAAATTTGTAATGGAATGCAGAGACACTGCAGCAGCAAAAATGAAGATTTGTGTAAACTGCATGTACTGTGTGCCACATCTACATACATACTCCACAATTCATTATACAGTGCATGGCGGAGGGTACCTCGTACCACAACTATCATCTTCTCTCCCTGTTGCACTCCCAAACAGACCGCATATATGCCTCTGTACGAGCTCTAATCTCTCTTATCTTATCTTTGTGGTCTTTCCGCAAAATGTAAAATTGTAGTGCAGTCAGCCTCAAATGCTGGTTCTCTAAATTTCCTCAATAGCAATTCACGAAAAGAATGCCTCCTTTCCTCTAGAGACTCCCACCCGAGTTCCTGAAGCATTTCCGTAACACTCGTGTGATGATCAAACCTACCAGTAACAAATCTAGCAGTCCGACTCTGAATTGCTTCTATGTCCTCTCTCAATCTGACCTGATAGGGATCCCAAATGCTCGAGCAGTACTCAAGATTAGGTCATATTAGTGTTTTATAAGTGGTCTCCTTTACAGTTGAACCATATCTTCCCAAAATTCTACCAATGAACCGAAGACGACTATCTGCCTTCCCCACAACTGCCATTACATGCTTGTCCCACTTCATATCGCTCTGCAATGTTACGCCCAAATATTTAATCGACGTGACTGTGTCAAGCGCTACACTACTAATGGAGTATTCAAACATTACAGGATTCTTTTTCCTATTCATCTGAATTAATTTACATTTATCTATATTTAGAGTTAGCTGCCATTCTTTACACCAATCACAAATCCTGTCCAAGTCATCTTGTATTCTCCTACAGTCACTCAATGACAACACCTTCCCATACACCAGAGTATCATCAGCAAACAGCTGCACATTGCTATCCACCCTATCCAAAAGGTCATTTATGTAGATAGAAAACAACAGCAGCCCTACGACACTTCCCTGGGGCACTTCAGATGATACCCTCACCTCCAATAAACACTCACCATCGAGGACAAGAAGGCTTCCAGCCACTCACATACTTGGGAACCAATCCCATATGTTTGTACCTTAGTTAGGAGCCTGCAGTGGGGCACCGAGTCAAACGCTTTCCGGAAGTCAAGTAATATGGCATCCATCTGATACCCTTCATCCATGGTTCGCAAGATATCATGTGAAAAAATGGCGAGTTGCGTTTTGCAGGAGCGATGCTTTCTAAAGCCATGCTGATGCATGGACACCAACTTCTCTGTCTCAAGGAAATTCATTATATTTGAACTGAGAATATGTTCGAGAATCCTGCAACAAACTGATGCTTAGGATATTGGTCTGTAATTTTGAGGATCCGCCCTTCTACCCTTCTTATATACAGGTGTCACCTGCGCTTTTTTCCAGTTGCTTAGGACTTTACATTGGGCAAGAGATTCACGATAAATTCAAACTATGTAAGGAGCCAATGCAGTAGAGTACTCTCTGTAAAACTGAATTGGAATCCCATCAGGACCTGGCAATTTACTTATTTTCAACCCATTCAGCTGCTTCACAACCCCAGGGATGTCTATCACTATGTCCTCCATACGAGAATCTGTACGAGTATGGCGGTATTTTTGTACGATCCTCCTGCATGAAAGCTTTCTCAAATGCTAAATTTAAAATTCCAGCTTTTGTTTTGCTGTCTTCTGTTGCCAGGCCAGACTGATCAGTGAGTGACTGGATGGAAGCCTTCGACCTGCTTACCGATTTTACGTAAGACCAGAATTTCCTTGGGTTTTCAGCAAGATCTTTTGCTAAGGTATGATGGTGGTAGTGGTTGAATGCTTCGTGCATTGCTCTTTTTACAGCAGCATGAATCTCTACTAACTTTTGCCTGTCCTCATTCTCCCGATCTTTCTTGAACTGCGAGTGCAACTGCCTTTGCTTCCTGAGCATTCTACGAATTGCGCTGTTAAACCGTGGTGGGTCTTTTCCATCCGTAACCCACTTTTTGGGCACATACTTGTCCAATGCGTGATTTAGAATGTGTTTAAAATTTGCCCATAATTCTTCCACGTCCATCATACCGGAAGTAAACGAATTCGGTTCATTTACTAAGTGGGATGCTAACAACTGCTTATCTGCTCTTTCTAGTAAGAATACTCTCCTAGCCTTCTTGATCGACTTTTTAACTTTCGTAATCATAGTCGTAATGACAACATCATGATCACTAATCCCTGTCCCAACACTGACACTGTCGATGAGGTCTGGTCTGTTCGTGGCTACCAGATCTAAAATATTTCCATTACGCGTTGGCTGTTCATTTAACTGCTCAAGACAGTTTTTGGATAATGCATTCAAAAGTAGTTCACACGACGGCTTGTCTGCACCACCTGTAATGAATCCATAGACATCCCAGTCTATACTAGGTAGGTTGAAGTCGCCTCTGACTGCAGTGGCCAAGTGGTTATAGGAGATACAGTTTGGAACCGCATGACCACTACAGTCGCAGGTTCGAATCCTGCCTCAGGCATGGATGTGTGTGATATCCTTAGGTTGGTTAGGTTTAAGTAGTTCTAAATTCTAGGGGTTGATGACCTCAGATGTTAAGTCCCATAGTGCTCAGAGCCATTTGAACCATTTTTGAAAGTCCCATTGCTGCACATGGTGTGGTTGGTACCTGTCAGCGAACCATGTGATTGCTTGGTGGCTCTGGTGGTACTAATTTGAAATTTGGATCACAAGGAGTGGTAGACACAAAGTTCATGGAAAGTGGTCATATATATGAAAGATGACGAGATAAATGCTTAATATGTACCACATGAGGAGGGATGATGGTGTCAAAGTCGCACAGTAAGTCCATGGTAACACTCCATTGCTTGGCATTGATATTGTTTGTTCATTCACTGCACTGATGAGAGTCACTGCCACTTCTCACTAAAACAATTCATTGGAAGGTTGGTTTTGAAGTACTGTATGATGTAGCATTACACTCCTTGGTGAAATTGGGAATTGTGATGCACAATGGTTGCATGTTGGTTGCATTGTTGTTGCACAATATCTAGTTGATGACATATTTGACATAATTCGTGGTCTCACTGACCAGTCATGCCCACCTGATGTCATACCATGTCCACTCCCCACACATCAGAGGCACTGCATGCAACATGATTGCTTTTCGACCACTCTCAATCAAGCAGTTCATCTTCAGCCACCACTGGCGACGTTAGCGCATCTTCCTGACATGAGTTCAGTATGACAATACTGGACTCTGTAATTGAATTTCCATCTCAACTGACTTCAACTACAATATGAAACATGTTGGTACCCTGCCTTTTTGCCTCCCACTGCCCCCACTCTGACATGGATGGCTTCTTCATAGACCACAACCACAGAAGTTCACCCTGGCAAATAAATTACCACCTCATGTCAGTCACACTTCCCCTCAGTGTATGCTGTTTCTTTGACCAGACAAAAGTCTCTCTGTCATGTGTGGCTGCCAAATCCTGACTTCTTAGCCACTGATACCCCACCCTTGTGTCTCTGCTCTCACCATCCTGTGTGAACACTTTGGACACTCCCCGTGGCAGCTACAACTGTACTACCACCTTTTCAGCACTCATATGATGCCCACCATGACTTCGAGAAACAGCTCAGTCATGTTTAGTGAAAGTACCAGCCAAAGCACAACTTGTCATGGATGGCATGCACTGTGCTGCATCTGCATCGCTTTGTGGGGGGGGCACCGCTGCTTCCACTGTTCGAAAAATTTCTTGTAGTCATGTTTAGAAATGGCTGACAGCTCCTCCTCATTTTTTTCTTGACTTCTTCAATGTTGTCAAACTAGTGTCCTCTCATGCCGGTTTTCATGTTTGGATATAAGAAAATGTCTCATGGAGCCAGGCAAGGCGAATGAGGTGACCCAATGTCTTTTTCACAGTGACAGAAACAGTTGTTGTAGATGAAAGAAAATATATTTTGCTTATATTGCAGGTCTTGCACTATGTATCAAGCTTTTTGTGAGAAATAAAATGTCTGAGAAACCTGTGAAGGAGTGTAAAAGGCACAATACATTTATTATAATGTAACAATTATTAAGATTAATGAATGGAAAATGATTAAGAAAACAAATTAAAAATGTATCATCCTGCTTTTTATGTCTTTCTGCCTTAAAGCCAGTCAGTTTTGATTGTTTTACTGAGGAAAGTTTGTTCGATAGTTTCCAGATATTTTTAGGAGACAAACAGGGACATTATTTGCAGACAAAATGAACTTTATTGTGTAAAACACTTAATTAAATTTCTTAAGTGTAATCATGTATTGGAATATGATGTTTCAGAGGATAAGATTTTACATAGTGATGTGAAACAATATAGGAACTACACTATAGTGAAGATAAGTGTACATACAGCCTGTATCATCTTGTAATCACCAAAATTAGTGTCCTCCAGCTAAAGACTGTACCCAATAACTGGGAAACTGCTTCACAAAAACTAACTATTTGGCTGTGAGATTCTTACAGCAACCATGATGTTGATATCAAATGAAAGTCTCTAGAGATTCTTACAGTTTAATTAACTGTGGGTGTATTTTTAGTAATGTGGTCATTCTTCAGTGTTAAAGTATTATTGTTATTTGACTGTAAGAAATTTATGTTACCTGCCACAGCTGATTTGCACAGCGTGGAACTTCAGTTTTTGAATTTTATGAAAAACAATATCTGCTAAATGTTTTAGTATAGCAGTGAAAAGAAAACAGTAATGAATGTTTCACATTTTAATTTCTTCTTGTACAGATCGTGACATTGGCATTCTGGACTATATATTCAATAGATCGTGAACTCATAATGCCTAAAGCACTGGACGCCTTTTTGCCTCTTTGGGTGAATCATGCACTGCACACAAATATTACTGTTGCTGCATTTACTGAGATGTTAATAACATTTCACTGGTATCCTGCTTCACGACGGAATACTGTGTATGGTATTGCAGCAATTACAGTGGCCTATGCTGTATGGTATGTAATTGAATTGTAGTGAGTTTCCCTACAGTAATGAGTCATACTTCATGAGATTGTTCCTATCAACCACTTGTTTCTTTATGTTATGTAAGTGATTTCCCATGTTCTCTAGATAATAAGCATCTGATCACTTTTTGTATCTGATCCCTCACCTAATTGACAGTATGCTAAACAACTGCCTGTTCCAAGTGGTCATGGTATCCCCAAGAAAATTAAAAATCTGTCTACCACAGGGATCAGTTCTTGCTCCAATTTTCTTCAACTTATACAATGCAGGCACACCAAAAAAACAAAATCAATGAAGTTTGGTTATGCCGATGACAGGGACCTGCAACAAAGTGTTCCTCAATTCACCAGTCAGAAGAAATCCCAATGGAGGACCTAGATGTAGTGGGAAAAATGTTGACCCCCAAGCATATGCCACAAAAATGAAGGTTTCCTGCTTCTGTCTAAGTAATAAACATCCCAGAAGAAAGCAAAAACTACACTAACTCATAATAAACCACCAAAGCACCTAGGGTAACCCATGATAGAACTCTGCATTTCAGAGAGCATCTAACAAAAACAGCCAAAAAACTGAAAACGAGAAAGAACATAATTCAGAAGTTATGTGGTACAACCTGAGGAACATCAGCAACCAACTTACGTTCTTCTGCTCTGGGTCTCGTCTTCTCAGCTGCTGAATATTGTGCCCATATGTGTAAAACATAAATGTCCAACTAAATAACTCCATTTGAATGATTGCTGGTAGTATTAAATGAACACCTACAAAATGACTGCCAGTACTAGGCCACATTGCACTCCTTCACCTTTTAAATATAAATGCTCTCATGAATGGAAACTAGAAGATCATTGATTATAAAAATCTAACAGTACATCAAGATGCCAATGATGGAGACCATTCCTGACTGTGTTCTGGATGATCATCAACAGTAACAGCAATGCTCGCTGTAGAGTTTAACATTAGTAATGCATGGATTGGGCTGGACAAAATAATATGCCATGTATCACACATGCCATGCAAAATGAGGTCAGTACTAAATAGAATTAGAACCAAACAATACAGATATGCATATTTTTTGCACAAATGCGGTAAGCAGCCATCACCACTTAATGATTGTGGAGAACCACAGACCATCAGACACATCACAGAAGAATGCCTCAAAAGATTATGTGATGGTAGACCAGAAGACTCCTGGTATGCTGGTAGAGGAATAGCCATGGGGCAGATTTGCTTGTATACTGAGATCCCTAACTGGTAAGCCACTGAACCTTTATTTACAAAATTTTATTTGCACAGCAAATAACCAGAATGTTAGTTGTGCACACATTGGTACTTGAGCAGACACTTAATTTATAACAAAATTAATCACTACATAATTATAAAGCCACAACAAATTTTATAAACTCTGTAGACTTTTTTCCCAAAAATTTTTACAAACACACACACACACACACACACACGCACACACACACACACACACACACACACACACAGCCGACTTCTGCCCTTTAGAACAATTAGGCATAAGCACAGCCTTTAGCCCACTTATCAGTTTAACCAAATGGACTCTTACAAAAAGCAATTTAGCCTTGGATCACAACATTGAGGTTAAAATCCATCAAGTAGATCTGATTTTAAGAAAGATGAATGTGCTTCTGCTCTTACAGAAATTGATAACATGATCTATAATTTACATTACTTTTGTATGGGCACTAGCCCACTTCAATCTGAACAAAATGATTTGCAAAAAGCTACTGAGCTTCTACCCAAAACAGTTACACACACACACACACACACACTAGGCTTCTGCCCATACAGTTGTTAACCTTTACCCAGACATGTGAACAAGTGCACAACATATATATCTTAAACCAGTGTGTACTTAATTTCATTTGGCTAGTGTCAACATTTTCAGGCTGCCGTTGGCCCCAACTGCCAGTGCACCCACGCTTTGCAGTAAATAATCTCTGGTGTACACAATAGCAAGTGGGCTTTTGAAACAGAGAAGCACAGTTTATAAACAATGGTAGACACATGAGTCTCAAAATACACTCCTGGAAATTGAAATAAGAACACCATGAATTCATTGTCCCAGGAAGGGGAAACTTTATTGACACATTCCTGGGGTCAGATACATCACATGATCACACTGACAGAACCACAGGCACATAGACACAGGCAACAGAGCATGCACAATGTCGGCACTAGTACAGTGTATATCCACCTTTCGCAGCAATGCAGGCTGCTATTCTCCCATGGAGACGATCGTAGAGATGCTGGATGTAGTCCTGTGGAACGGCTTGCCATGCCATTTCCACCTGGCGCCTCAGTTGGACCAGCGTTCGTGCTGGACACGCAGACCACGTGAGACGACGCTTCATCCAGTCCCAAACATGCTCAATGGGGGACAGATCCGGAGATCTTGCTGGCCAGGGTAGTTGACTTACACCTTCTAGAGCACATTGGATGGCACGGGATACATGCGGACGTGCATTGTCCTGTTGGAACAGCAAGTTCCCTTGCCGGTCTAGGAATGGTAGAACGATGGGTTCGATGACGGTTTGGATGTACCGTGCACTATTCAGTGTCCCCTCGACGATCACCAGTGGTGTACGGCCAGTGTAGGAGATCGCTCCCCACACCATGATGCCGGGTGTTGGCCCTGTGTGCCTCGGTCGTATGCAGTCCTGATTGTGGCGCTCACCTGCACGGCGCCAAACACGCATACGACCATCATTGGCACCAAGGCAGAGGCGACTCTCATCGCTGAAGACGACACGTCTCCATTCGTCCCTCCATTCACGCCTGTCGCGACACCACTGGAGGCGGGCTGCACGATGTTGGGGCGTGAGCGGAAGACGGCCTAACGGTGTGCGGGACCGTAGCCCAGCTTCATGGAGACGGTTGCGAATGGTCCTCGCCGATACCCCAGGAGCAACAGTGTCCCTAATTTGCTGGGAAGTAGCGGTGCGGTCCCCTACGGCACTGCGTAGGATCCTACGGTCTTGGCGTGCATCCGTGCGTCGCTGCGGTCCGGTCCCAGGGCGACGGGCACGTGCACCTCCCGCCGACCACTGGCGACAACATCGATGTACTGTGGAGACCTCACGCCCCACGTGTTGAGCAATTCGGCGGTACGTCCACCCGGCCTCCCGCATGCCCACTATACGCCCTCGCTCAAAGTCCGTCAACTGCACATACGGTTCACGTCCACGCTGTCGCGGCATGCTACCAGTGTTAAAGACCGCGATGGAGCTCCGTATGCCACGGCAAACTGGCTGACACTGACGGCGGCGGTGCACAAATGCTGCGCAGCTAGCGCCATTCGACGGCCAACACCGCGGTTCCTGGTGTGTCCGCTGTGCCGTGCGTGTGATCATTGCTTGTACAGCCCTCTCGCAGTGTCCGGAGCAAGTATGGTGGGTCTGACACACCGGTGTCAATGTGTTCTTTTTTCCATTTCCAGGAGTGTAGGTATAAGCCAGTAACTAGGAAAAAGGTTGAATTGGGACAATTAAAGAAAAGTCCCTTGCTTTTGACATCCAGTAAACACCACTGGAAAAAGTTTTACAGATTAATGTTAAGCAGAGTGAAGGCTGGAGCTAACACTTCCAACAAAAGCTATGTTGTGCCAGAAGGAGAGGAATTGATAGGTATGTATCAACTTGCACTGGCAACTGCAAAGTCGATAGATTACTTAAACACTCTATTAGTTTGCTTATAAGAGTTTATATTGTAAGTATTAAGCACTACACTCTTATGTAACCCCCCCCCCCCCCCCAACCTCTCCCCCCAAAAGCCAAACAATAATAAATAAATTCATTTGGTGACACATCTGTTGTCTGATGTGCGACAACGAGCTGAAAGGATATGATATGGCCATGAAGTTGAGTAATTAATTGATTTCTGCCTTGAAGCCATGTATTTAACATATTTAACTGATTAGTAATGTCAGTCAAAAATGCCAAGACACATAACCAGTCTGTATTTTTTAATTCAGAGATATTTCCGTTCTTTTTAGTCATGAGAATTTCAATTTGATCAGTAATTCAGAAATCAATCCAGTATTTCATTGCAACTTTACCATTTTATTTCTGTATTCAAATCACCTTCACTGTCAGTTTCTTCAAAAATAGTTTTAAAGTGTCTGTGAATGTGGCCCTGAGGTTTTATGAAATTAATTATTGCAACCACAACTTTCATGACACGTTCAAAACTTATTATCCTCGCACACAAAGTCTCTTGGTTGATTGTACGCTGTAACAGTGTCAAATAATCATCATGCACTCCTAAATGCCATATTAGTAATGACACCAATCCAGAATTAATTCCTTCCATGGAAGTGCTCTGTCAGTCCCAATACCTGCTACCTTAGACAGATCTAAATTAATGTTCGAACACTGTTGTAAGGGTTCAGTAATATATCACCACATCTAGTTTGCTCTGATGATGAACTATTTCCACCAATGCTTCACATACTTCAAACTCATGCATTATGCCCTGTGCTAATACTAACATCTGAGGTGTGGAAGTTATGTCTGTTGATTCATCGGTAGCCAATGAAAAGAAATCAAATTTCTTTGAGCAAATATTTATCTGGTCCTTTATGTTTGCCAATACTGCAGTAATTGTCCTTTGCATAGTCATGTGGTTTAGCTGAAGTTTCTCATAATGCTTAATAGATTTTGAGCAAATTTTTTAGCAGCCATATCGAAACAATTTTTGACTAAATTGCATTCTACTTGCTATAAGGCGAGAGATTTCAAAACTTATTTCTGTTGCAGTTTCTGTGTCTTTAACAGGTTTTCTGAACATCACTTACTGATGTTCCCATTCTCATTTATGAAATAAATTTTCTGTTTACATTAGTCTTCTGTCAATTCAGAAAATGCAGAATGCTGGCTTTCATAGTATCTCCTTCAGCTGTATTCCTTCGGGATGATTACAAAACTTTTTCAAATAATGAAAATGATATTATTCAGCAACTACTCAGAAAAGTATTTTTCAGCTCAGCTATCCTGAAACTGCTGCTTCTCATCCTGTAATCTGTGTTTTCAACTTGGTCCTACTTTATCCACTCTTGGTTTAATTTTAGACATCCTCCAACTGGATGCAGTGAATCTTTACAACAATGCTTATGAAGAGAAAACCAGAAATGTTCGTAAACAAAAGAATGATTAGAGTAAAAAACTTTCTTACATTATTATTGATCAATTATCATGAAGTAAATGCTTACAGGTAACAGCAACATATAAAATTGATGCTTACTGTCACTGCAAAAAGTTCAACAGACTAATGAGTAGGCTGATAAAGTGCATTGATGCAAGGTGTGTATTTTAGAATACACAAACAGCTGATGACTGAACAATGTATTTCCCTACAGGCACACATGAGCACTGTGCCAGTGCATTGTTGTTCAAGCTCAAATATAATGCGCCTTGAGACAAGTTATTGTTCAAAATTGGGATCCACTAACCCCAATGCCAGCTAGACTGGTCTGCTTCAAAAGAACTACATTGTGTCAGTCGTCTCCTTTCTAAAAGGAATTGAAAGATGAGGAAAAAATTACAAGAATGGATGGTGAGGGGCAGGCTACCATCAGATCAACGGTGGGCTGCATGTGACTCATGTACTGCAGTCTGTGCATCCGTGGTTTAGAGAGACTGTCAGGTGAGCTTTACAAGGGAGAGTGTTCTAGGGGTCCAAGTCCAGATGTATGTGGAGTGTTGCTGTAAGGTGAGATTTCACTGGTAATGTGGCTGTAATGGACACAGCAAAAAGTAAGTTATCTCTCTCTCTCTCTCTCTCTCTCTCTCTCTCTCTCTGTGTGTGTTGTGTGTGTGTGTGTGTGTGTGTGTGGGTGTGGGTGGGTGTGCATCCATGGCAGTTTCCATTGTGTTGTGTTAAATAAATAATTACGTTTAGTAGAACCAACAACTTGTGGCCCTGATATGATAGTGAATATAGAAGAATCACTCCAATCATTATTACAGTTTTGCTTTGGCAATTTAAATATGTTTTTCCATGGGAAACTCACCACTGAATGACACCAGTCCAGAAATATCACATATGGCAGTGAAAATACTTCGTTTCTGGTGAAAAACTATAAAGGTATGGTTTTTGCAAATGTAGTCCTAATCTGCTACCACAGAAATTAGCAACTTGGTGACAAAGTAACATTATGTTTTAGGACTGTTTGATAGTGAAGCTGCTGAGCTAATTTCAGATTTCATTTCAAAACCATTATCAGATTTTTCATGTACAAACTTCAAAAATGCTATACTTGAGAATTACAAGAATCAGTCACACAAATTTTAAAAAATTGCTAACAGAAGAAGATCTAGGAGACAACAAGCCATCTATTTTACTCTGGGAGATGTGGGCTCCTGCAGGAATGCAAGCAACCTATGATTTTTTTTTTTTTTTTTTTAAGAAATATATTTCTTCCGTAACTATCACCCAATGTGCATCCTGTACCTGTGGTTTGTTGAGGTGAAAATCCTGAAACAGTGCCTTTCATGGCTGACAAAATTGTAGGGATCACAATGCCCAGTCAGTCTGTATATAATCAAAATGACAGAATTTTCCAACTGGAGGAACAGCTTTCGGAACCAGTGACACAGATTTAGGAACTACAAACTGGGACATGATCAGCAAGCATATCAAAACAAAATCACTGTAACTTGCTCAGAAACATTCTACGTGCTGGTATCATTATAATTTCAAACAGACTGCAGAGAAGTGCACATTGCCATGTTCATTTATTTCTCAACAATTTGCTAACACTCAGAAGGAAATCTAGTATGTGACTTGCTGTGTGACATGCTCAGCGTGGCACAGAGTGAGGAGGCTGAATCATCTCACTGCCTGTTCATTATGGATTGCAACACATATCATTGATATTTGGTCATCTCTGGGGTAGACATTTCTGTACTTCCAGCAACAGCATTGGACCACAAAAACATTCAGAGGTGGTAGCTTTGCACTGCAAACAATGCTGCAGTACACACATATGGTGAACACCTACTGAACCTGGAAATAGGTCTTTGACACAGATTTACAACACTATTTCTTCTTGCAAATGTTTACTAGCAAATTAGTAGTGCCAGTTTTTTGAGCCGTTTATTTATTTATTGCATATCTAGTGTAAGCAGATTAGAGTCTTAAGGCCTCTCTTACAAGTGACGAGGAATTACAAAACTTTCCCAATAACAAAAAGAGTAATAGTAATAATAATAATATTAATGGGCATTTAGAGTGATATAAATTAGATTAGCATTGAAGCCAAGTTTAGAATTGAAACAAATACTAACAAAGAGATAGAGGGGCTGGCCAGTACTTACCTCAGCTCAGTACAGCCGATAGATACACATAAAACAGAACTGAAAATTTACATTCCTAGCTTTCGGAACTTTGTTCCTTCATCAGGGAGGAGAGAGGGGAAAAAAGGGAAGAAGGGAAAGTGGATTCAGTTACTCACAACCCAGGTTATGAAGCAACAGGGAAAGGTAAACAGGGAGGGTAGCAAGGATGGAGGCATGGTTGTCACAGGGAAGCCAAAGATATTCTACTGTAAGTACTGTGCCAGCTTCAAACCAAAGAGGACACATACAGAAGTAAAGAGGTATATAGTATAAAGATAAACACAACTATGTAGGATGAAAAGATGCGTGAATGGCTAAAGAGGAAAGGGAAAGAGGAGAAGACTGAAGAGTGAATGGGAGGGAGGTTGTTTAACGTAGGTTCAGTCCAGGGGGATGGCGGGATGAAAGGATGTGTTGGAGTGCAAGTTCCCATCTCCGCAGTTCAGAGGGACTGGTGTTGGGTGGGAGAAGCCACATGGCACATACGGTGTAGCAGGTTCCTAGGTCCCTAGAATTATGCTGGAGGGCATGCTCCGCTACTGGGTATTGGGCATCTCCTAGGCGGACAGTTCGTCTGTGTCCGTTCATGCGCTCAGCCAGTTTGGTTGTTGTCATGCCGATGTAAAAGGCTGTGCAGTGCAGGCATGTCAGTTGATAAATGACATGTGTAGTTTCACACGTAGCCCTGCCTTGAATTGTGTATGTTTTACCAGTAGCGGGGCTGGAGTAGGTGGTTGTGGGGGGATGCATGGGGCAGGTTTTGCAGCGGGGTCGGTTACAGGGGTAGGAACCACTGGGTAGAGAAGGTAGTCTGGGAATATTGTAGGGTTTAACAAGGATGTTACGGAGGTTAGGGGGGCGACGAAAGGCAACTCTGGGTGGTGTGGGGAGAATTTTGTCAAGGGATGATCTCATTTCAGGGGTTGACTTGAGAAAGTCATATCCCTGGCGGAGTAATTTGTTGATGTTTTTGAGGCCAGGATAATATTGGGTGACAAGGGGGATGCTTCTGTGTGGTCTGGGGGTAGGAACATTGTTGTTGTTGTTGTTGTTGTTGTTGCTGTTACACATTAAATACAGGCATGTGCAGGGATGCCAAATGAATTTTGCTCCAACACACCGTTGGTGCAAAATTATGAATATTCGAGAATTTTAGAACAGCCTTCGAACTTGCAAATTACAAAGTTGTATGTCATATTTCCTTAACATAATGACCACCCATTTAAAAGTGTATTGGTCCACTTTTAAAACACAGTACAGTATCGATTCTGCTTGGCATGGATCCTACAAGTTCTTGATAAGTTTCCAGAAGTATATGGCACCAGATGTCTACTCACAGGTAACTAAATTCCTGCAAATTACAGGACGGTGGTTTGTCGGCATGCAGCTGGCACCCGATATGTGTTCCAATGGGTACAGATCAGGAGCATTTGCTGTCTAAGATATCACTATGAATTCACTGTCATGCTCCTCTAACCACTACAGCATGATACTGGCCTTGTGTCACACAGAGTTATCCTGCAGGAAGATGTCATGCCATTAGAGAAGACTTCAACCATGAAGGGATTCATGTGGTCCACAATAATGTTCGTATAGTTCACTGCTGTCATGGCATCATTGAGTACTACCATAGGTACCATAGAAGCCCAATGCAATGCACCCCATAGAATAATTTTGCTCTCAACAGCCTGCATCTGTGGTGCAGTTCACATTGCAGCATTGTACTCTGTTGTCAGATCTGCCCCAGATCACTGTCTATCCTGGATTACACAATTCTGGACCTCCAATCTCTATGTTTTGTGATGAGACATGGATGTCCAGCATCATACAGCCTATGCATTATACCATCACCTTCCAACCACTTTCCATAGGTGCTCATGACAGTAGTATACAAAAAGTGGACAAGCTTTCCATTTGAGAGGTTCTCATTTCCAGCTGCAAAGCCACAACAATGTGCCCTTTGTCAAAACCACTTATATCAGTGAATTTCTGCATTTTGGCTCATATATTCACTATAAAGACTGCTCATTCATCTCTCTGCCACTTAAATTCTTTCCTTACTAGGTCATGTGCCCACAACACCACCAGGAGCTATTCAACATCATGGTGTGCAGTGATCATAATGTTTTGGCTCGTCAGTGTATATTGTAGTATGATGCATTGTGCTGAAGTGAAATCTTTAACAAATTCATCACTTTTTTGTAATGAAAATCTTTTTATGATCACTGAAGGCTCCAACATCCTTTGTGCTTAGGTGTGAATGATGAAACCTATAGTAAAAGCTAAACTTGGTGCTATCTTTACCAGTGGTGTGTTCTTATCTGAATCATTTTGTAGGTTTACAACAAATATTTAAATTCAGAAAGACATATTTGTGGCTTATCGGCCATTTGCATTTTGTTTCATGCTTATGGTGTTCCAGTTTGTATGAGAACATGGCTATGCAATATTCTCAGGAAAAATTATCTCTAATAAATAATTACTTATGCAGGGACAATACACATATCTCTTTCAAAATTTCAGCTTTTACTCTACATACTACTATGATGGAACATGGCTCTATCCAATATATGGAGTTTTGGACTGGACCCAGCGTATTTCTTTATCAGCTGTAACATTTATAGCATGCATACTGATGTCTTTTTTTGGCGAATATCTGAATTTGCAAATATGGGGTAACTATCCAGCTTGTTTGACATAACTATGCTAATAATGTCTACATTTTCTTTATATAAGTAACCTATAAACTATGTTGAGAATAACTTGCATGTTGTTTGCAGGCCATGAAATACAGAAGATGAAAGCAAAGGATTTCTCAAAACAAAAGAAACACAGATAGAGTTCCAAACACAATTTTATTATTGAAACAACTTTAAAAATGACACAAAATTGTAGCAGAAATTGACCAATTCCATTTCTGATATTTCAGATTTAATATGTGATTAGATTGTTAATTCTTAAGGTATCCTTGCTGTTATTGTTGTGGATTTTATTGGATTTAAGAAGCAACTTATGTTATGAATGTACAAATGTGGAGTGGTGGAAATAAGAGATACGACAGTTTTCTTTCATAGACTTGTTTGTATAGTGTTTTTATTCTATCCAACAAATATTGCACATACAACTGAAATAGTTAGATATTGGACACATGTCTATCAGGACATACTACTTCTCCATACAAAAAGATGGAAATATTTACAAGTCAAGTAATTTTCATTTTACATTTTCTTGTAAAGTTTTCTCAGTGAATCCTTAGGTAAATATTCAAATGCTATTTTAAGTGACACTCAACGTATTGCAAATTATTCATTTTTCATTACATACACAGAAACATTTACTTTTAACTTGCTGAAGTAAATATGTAAAAGCTGTGGTCAATGCAATATGCCTTTACATTAATATTTAAATTGTTAAATTAATTGCATTTCCTTGAGTTGTATTTTATAGACATTTTTTACCAAGTGCAACATTTCTCTCTAACACTGTCTACCTTTCAATATTACAATATTCACACTTGCTCTTTATTTTATGCAGGATATCCATAAAAGAATGTCCCAGTTATAAAATTTAATACTATAAAATGTAAGTATTGTAGATTGTTGGTCCATGGCCAGCATTGAAGAGTAGCTAAAACAGTTTAAGGCCTACATCCCTTTGTTCTTTTCTCACTTGCAGTACTACAAATGCAAAATGGTGACTTAGGAGCATGTTCCCCTTTAGAATAGGAGAAAGAGAACAAATTTCTATTTTTTTGGCAACTCTCTTCTTCATTCAACCTGTAAATGCTACAGTGAACAGGATCAGTCCTGTACATCCACTTACACTCCTTAACCCATCATGGGAAGTACGAGTGGTGTCCTGTAATGGGATCACCACCATTAGGTCTACTCAACCTTTTCCTGTCCAGTCACATTTGCTGGTAGACACATATGTGCCCGGCCATACCTTGCCATGGGTTACATCAGCCGGGGTGGCTAAGTAATGCTACTGACCATGCTGTAATCTACGTGCCACCACTGTCCAAGCCAAGCAGAGTTTTAGCTACTGGCAGTTGCTGGACTGCTGTAAGCACAGCGAGCTTCCTCAGGCCACCTCCAATGCTGCCTCCGCCTCTCGTACCACTGCTGCCAATGCTACCAGCAACACTGCTCCCGTGTCACTGCTGAGGTCGCTGCCACCACCGCCTCTTCTGCTCCCACCATCACCACCACTTCTGCGTGATGTAAGTAGCGTTGCTGCAGCATATTCTGCTAGTTGACAACTCTGGTGAACTTCTTCCAAGGGATCTTTTTGTCACCTAGAACAGAGTGAGACCTCTTTTTGTGTGCAACTATTTGGTCTCAATCCCAGTTTTGTAACCATGCCTGATTTAAAATCTTGCCAACCAGTGGAGAGGAGCAAATCAGCTCCTGATGCTGCAACTGTGGCCACAGAAGAGCTTGATTGAATTACTTTTCTGTAACAGCAGATAAGCACCCTTGCACTTGAAAAAACATTGTTATAGGAATGGCTTAATGTGATAACTTGTGAATGTCAAAAAAGAGCTGCCAAAAATGTGGCAACTCCAGGCCCTTCAAGGGCCCCTAAGGCTGAACCTGAAAAACTAATACTAGATATAGCCGTAACTTTTGTTCCTCCTATTGCTTGAAAGCCAGGCGAAAATGTATCAACATTTTTCCAAAACATCAGTGCCGTGGGCTGTACGTGTGCACACCCAGATCATTTTTTGTTAAATGTCACCAAGCTAAAGCTTCCAGGTGATGAGTGAACTCATATTGAGTCAGTAGATGTGTTTTGGGAAGCACCCACTTTTGAATTCTTGGCAAAGGCTTAGCAGAGCACTACTCTGTAATGAATGGATGGGGTTAGCTATTAACTGATCAGTTGTCCACCCTTAGGCAGAAAAGCAGGGAGGGCTTTGCAGACAGAATTAGGAGAGTATCTTTTTACACCTACACCCTAAGAAGAGACAATACACCTAACAAATTGTTAATTGAGGAAGCTGAAGCAAGAGCTATTGATGTATTCATACATGGAATCAATCCACAAATAGGGAGTGAGGTAAAGGTAGCCTCCTCCACCTCCTCGTATGAAGCAGTTAGACTTTCTCTATTACACGAGGAAGTGGGAAGATTTGTATCCACCCTCACACATACCAGTGAAGTGTGACATGTGTTCATTAATGACACAAATTACCAGAGATATGGAAAGCTCAACCATACTGTTTGGTTTTAGAGGGCAAGCTCAGAGGGAAGACCATCAAAATTCCTCTGGATATCAGAGCTCAGATTAGTGTTCTTTTTGTTTCTAATAATGACAAGCATATACTAAAACTGCCTCACTACAATATAAATGGACTTGGAGACAAGATAATTATACCTGCAGGCACCTGTACAATAGATCTGCACATTGTAGGTAAAAAGTATGTACTTTGGTATGGAAGTAGTAAGGAAACATGGATAGGACTTTGATGTTGTATTAAGAAATGATTTCCTAAAATGCTAACAGGCTGTGATAGATTATAAAACATGCACTGTTCAGTTAAGTGATTCCATACATTATTTGAGCAGTGGATGTGCATCACAATCGTGAAGAACTTGTGAAGGGGAACCCACATCGCAAGATTAAGGGGAATAGGTTTCAAATACCTGTGTGTGTTGGTAATTTGGTCAATGGGGTATAGAAACCATGTGATACAATTTTGGCCAGTGCTGAGGAGATTATAGAAACCAAAGTAGCAAAGCTAAAACAGGTTAAAAGAAAGAAAAAGAAGCAATTACCTGTGAGGAAGGTTTGCATGATAGGACCTTCATTAAGGGATCAGTTGAAGAAGTAGTTGGCATATTTTTGGGAATCAGAGCAAAGTCTTTTACACCCAGCTTTAGAGGAATAAGGGTGGTTGTTCGAGTAAAGACAGTGTTTGCCAGCTACGAGCATCATACAGCATGAAATTCCCATGGGAGATGGAACACCAATCCATGGGAGATGGAACACCAATCATGCAGGAAAGATATTGACTACCATACCACCTACAGTCTGTTGTTGGAGATACTATTCAACAGCAGCTGGCTGCGGGGTTAATTCCACTCTCTGCAAGTCCATGGTTGAGTCCCATCAACATTGGGCCTAAAAATAATCAATCAACGGGAAGAAAACCTACTGTATATGTGTCGATATGAGGGCGGTAAACCAGGTTACCACACCTGATACCTAGCCCCTGCTATGTATTGATGAGACCTTAGACAGATTAGGGAACAGCAAATACTTTACCATCCTGCATATGTGTTCTGGGTATTGCACCACAAGTTAGACAAAAAACTGCTTTTGTGGTTCCGTCTGGACTGTATGAATTCTCGACATGCCATTTGGTCTAAGAAATGCACCTGCCACTTTACAAAGATTTGCTGACTTCTTATTAAGAGTTTTAAACCTACTATGTGTCTCGTGTATCTCAATGACATTGTAATTTCTGCAAAAAACAATTAAAGAGCATGCTGAGAGATTAAAAAAATGTAATATCTTGATTTCAAAATGCAAAATTAAGTTTAAAGCTACAAAAATGTGCTTTTGCACAGTCACAGGTTCAGTACCTCAGACATGTCATTAATTCAGAAGGAGTTAAGCAAGATTCTAGGCTAACTGAGGCAGCGGATAATTTCCCAGTGTCAAAACATGTTAAAGAGTTAAAATCGTTTCTTGACTTAGCCAATTACTATTTTCGATTTGAGTAAGATTATGCTACAATAGCAAAATCACTGACAGATGTATTAAGGAAAGGTACATTGTTTGAATGGACAGAGGAGTGTGAGGGAGCAAGGAGAAAAATTAAAATCATATTGACTTGTTTGCCCCTAGTGGCGTACCCAACCTTTGAAAAACCGTTCATCCTTCCAATGGATACATCAGATTACATGGTTGAGGCCCTTTTGAGTCAGGAAATAGATGGTGAGGAAAGACTAATAGGTTGTGCATCCACGCAAACGAATTCTGCAGAAATTAACTACAACACTACCAAGAAAGAGTTGTTAGTTCTCATATTTGGCATAAATTGCTTTAAGTGATACTCATATTGATGCCCATTTACTGTGGTTACAGGCCACACCAAGCTAATGTGGATGTTGAGTTTAAAGGACCCCAGCAATCATTTGACTAGATGGACATTAAAATTATCTGAGTATGATTATACAGTCTGGCACACACTTGGCCATTTGCAAGGAAATGCTGACACGCTTAGCAGAAAAATCAGAGTTGTGCAAACAGATCATGTTCTCATAGAAGAACTGAAAGAATCCCAAGGGAGAGATGTGGAATGCCATCAGTACGCATCACTCTCTGATTCTGTTATAGACAGTGGCATACTATATCGCAAGACTTGTAACAGGACATCCTCCTCTAGTATTACTTTTCCTCAACAGTAGTTGTCAATACCAGTATTATTTTTCGAATTCTGGACAGGTCAGTATTATCTCAGTTACTTTTCTGAAAACTTTCATATAATTTTATACATAGTATGTTATATTTCAAGATAAAATTTATGGAAATGAATTACTTTATAAAATGTTTTAGTCTCGATGTTGTAATTGACCTTTTTTTTTGTTTTGGAAACATTTGAAATAACGAATTGATGGCCCACTTAAAATTTCTATTATTAATCAAGCAATCCTGTACTGGTTACTAAATTTATTTCTGGATTCATTTATAATAATTGGAATTAGTAGAAATTCATTTGTCAAGAAAAATTGTAAACCTTTTGGAATATGGTTATTTCCGCAGAGTGTAAGAGTCATAAGCATGCCTCTGATGTGATCAGACTATTTTTGTATTTTGTATGAAAAATCTAAGTTCAGCTTTGTTAATGTGTGTAGGGGTAATTTCACTATATAAAGGAAAATGCTTGCATGGATTTTATATTGGGAATAATCACTTTTATTGTACCACACAAACGCTACACATACATATGTTAACCCGGAAAATGAACACTCACTGTTTCCTCCAAAGAACCTCACTCACAAAGAGAATGTTTCAGTGTCCTGTCGACTATCGACTTGTCACTCCCGCAAGCCGCCCCCCTCCCCCCCCCCCCCCCCCCCCCCCCCTGAAGTGTGGAGCAACCGGTATTTTGGGGTACTTAAACTTCACCTCTTGGCCAGCCCAAGTGTGGATAGAGGGATAGAGCAGGTGTGGGTGCTGCTTGATGAGTCCGCTGCTGCATTAGGTCCCCTGGTTTGGAGCTCCTGTGGGCCACAGCTGTCTGGCTCTGTGGAAGGTGTGGGTTCGTTGTGAGTTGTGTCTGAAGTTGTCTGTGAGATTGCAGTTGGTGCTGTCATTGTCCAAGCGGGTTTTACCCGCTCAATTGAAACCTTGGTCGACTTTCCCTGGAGGAGGATATCCACTGTGTGTGTGCCCCGTCCTAGCACTTGGTATGGTCCAGTGTATGGTGGCTGTAAAGAATGACGTACCAGGTCTGTGTGGAGCATAATGTGGGAACAAGTATCGAGAGACTTGTGTATGAACACTGGGTGTGTGCCATGCTGAGACGTCGGGGCTGCATGTACCATTTCTGCCTGCTTCCTCATTTGTTTTTGGATAGTTGTGTCTCATCTGGGAGAGGAAATGGTGCAAAGAATTCTGCTGGAACATGTAGTGGTTCTCCATATACCAACTCTGCCGAGGAACAACTGATGTCTGTTTTTAATGCGGTCCATAACCCCAGCAAAACCAATGGCAATGCTTGAGTCCATGAGTCCTCGTGGCACATCAGGGCAGTCTTTAAAGTCCGGTGCCACCTTTCCACCAAACCGTTGCTGGCTGGGTGGTAGCTAGTTGTCACGTTTTGTTGGAAGCCACAGAGTTTCAACAGTTATTGGAACAGTGTTGACTCGAATTGGCGTCCTTGGTTGGTGGTAACGAAAAATGGGCACCCAAAATGAGCTACCCAAGTTTCCAGGACTGCCCGTGCAGTAGTCTATGCAGAAATGTCCCTGATTGGTGCAGCCTCTGCCCACCGTGTGCAACGATCCACTGCCATAAACAATTACCTGTAACCTTCCGAAGGGGGGTGGGGTCCAACCAAGTCAATGTGTACATGCCCAAAACGTGCTGTTGGGGTTGGGAATTGTCCTACTGGAGTGTGAACATGGCGTCCCACTTTGCCACGTTGACACTGATAACAGCTGTGGGTCCACTCCCATTTATCTTTCTTGATTGAAGGCCACACAAAACAGTCCGTCACTAACTTCACTGAGGCATTGGTTCCTGGGTGTGCCAGGTTGTGAATGCTGTCAAATACCTTTCGTCGGAACTGGGGAGTGATGTATGGGCATGGTCTAACCATGGAGGTGTCGCACCATACCTTAAATGGGCTGTAGGGGGCGTCCACAAGTTGTAAACGTAGGCCAGGGGATGAGCCCACCAACAAGGACTGCAGCTGCGCATCTGAAGCCTGTGCCCTTGCCAATTCAGAATAATCCAACATTGGACTTATCCCATTAATGCACGAGAAATAGTCTGCCACAATGTTGTCAGCACCATGGATGTGACACACATCTGTCGAAAACTGGCATATAAACTCTATATTGAGGGCCTGGCGGGGGGAAAATGACTCGCTGATTTTGTAGAAAGATGCCACGAGAGGTTTATGGTCAGTGTATATGGTGAATTGTCTGCCCTCAATGAAAGGGCGGAAGTGCCTGACACTTTCATACATTACGAGGAGTTCCCTGTCGTATGCACTCCAATGAGTGTGACCCATTTGTAGTTTTTGTGAGAAAAAACTTGGTGGCTGCCAATGACCCTTCACTCTCTGGTGCAGTGCTGCACCAATTGCAACTTGGCTTGCATCCACTACTAGGGCTATCTGAGCTCCTGGTGCAGGGTGTGCAAGCCCCACTGCATTGTGTAGGCTGTTTTGCTGTGCCTTGAAAGCAGAGTCCATCTCGGGTGTCCATGGGAGTGGGCGCTTGCCAATTTTGTTGTGTCTGGCCAAGGAATTGTTCAGTGGCGTCTGGGTTGCTGCTGCTCTGGGGTGGTGGCGACGATAGAAATTTATCATTCCTAGGAATCATCGGAGATTGTGGTAGTTTTGAGGCCATGGTAGGGTATGCAACAACTTCAGCTTCTCTGGCAGTGGGAAAATGCCTTGAGCTGACACTTTATAAACCGGGAAGGTCATCACGGGTTCCCCAAACAAGCACTTGTCCTTGTTAAGTGTTATTCCATGAGCACTAAGCCTGCTTTGCACCTCGTTTACGTGTTTCTGATGGTCAGAAATATTCCCCAAAAACACCAGAATATTGTCTAAATAGGCGAAACAATATGGTAGCCCTCTTAGCATGCTGTCCAGAAACCGTTGCCATTATTGGGCAGCATTTTTCAGCCCGAATGGCATCACCAAAAATTCAAACAGCCCGAATGGGGTTGTCACTGCAGTCTTTGGTAGGTCCTGCTCTGCCATTAGGATCTGATTATAAGCCTTATAGCAATCTAAAACACTGAATATGGTTGCCCCAGCCAGTGAATGGATGAAATCCTGTATATGTGGCACAGGGTATCCATCCGGGACAGTTAAGGCATTCAAAGCTTGATAATCACTGCACGAGTGCCATGACCCATTCTTTTTATGGGCAAGGTGCAGAGGAGAGGACCATGGACTGTTGGATGGCTGTATAGTTCCTTCTTGTAGCATCTCGTTGAAAATGGTCTTGGTTTCCCACAAGCGATCAGGTGCAAGCCTGCAAATATGTGAGGAGACTGGTGGGCCTGGAGCTGTGTGGATGTGGTGCACCATCTCATGCTTCGCCCTGTTCTTTTTTGTTTCATGTTGTGGCTTGGGTGTCGCCTTTGCAGTTGAAACCACAGGAGCCTGTTGTTGTGGCATCAACTGTTTTGATGTCATTTGAGCCATCTGCAGGTCAGATTACTTCGTCGCTATGGTGTCCTCCCTTGTGGGTGTGCTGAGGTTATCTACCCTTAGACATGCATGAGAGGTTGGACATCCTTGTATTCCCGGGATAACCCATCCATTGGCGGAATGGATGAGTTGTGACTTGCGTAAATCCATGGACAATGCATGTTTTGCCAGGAAATCAGCACCTAGATATCGGCCATAACGAAGGTCCAATTGCATCTTTCTGGTACCCCAATGTCCACTGCCAGTGTTTTCTGTCCATATGTGTGCATGACTGAATCGTTGACTGCTTTCAAAGTGGTCTCTTCAGCACGTTTGTCTGAAGGGAAGAAATTTACAGGCAGAGTGCTGACATCTGAGCCAGTATCAACCAAAAACATTCATCCTGTAGAGCAATCAGGAATGAATAGTCTTTGTGAACTGCATACCTTACAGCTGTTAATGAAGTCGATCCGCATAATGTAGGCTTGTGCTGAAACGGGGGTGTTCTCCTCCCATGTGTCTGTGAGTTTAGGTGCAGTTTCTTGTTGTCATGGTCAGCTACGCCTAAAGCAGGCCATGGGATGTGTTTGGGTGTGAGCACAGTGCCTTATACTTCGTAGCTTGCGCGCCAAAACGCTGGTGAAACCAGCAATAACTGGTGCCGTTGCTTGCGTGACGCGGTGGGCGTGTCGACTGGCGATGACGCATGTGTGTGTCAGCTGCTGCAACGTCGCGTGGCTCTAGTCACTGCAGCTGGGTGGTCAGCTGATCGATGGCAGCTCGGAGAGATCAGAAATCTTCCGTCGCATCCGGCGCTCGTCATGCGGTCATGGCAGCACAAGCTGGAGGTGCCGCGTCAATTGGCTCTGGTCATGCTTGGCTGGTGTCATTGGCCGAGGTGGTTGTGGCGGCGGCCACTGTGGCGTGCGAGTCGAGCAGGGAGTGCACTCTATCAGCCACTTGCAGCAACTTGTAAGCAATTAAGGTTAAGCACACCTGTGGAGGTAACTGCTGTTGCCAGATGTGCAGAAGTAATGTGTCTGAGAACATGGAAGGGTCCATCATAGCACGTAAATGCCGATAATAGTCTGAAGGCAACCTGTCACCAGGTTTCTCGTGGTACAGCAGCAGTGTTGTCCACTGGTCCACAGGTTTTGTGCAACGCAAAATTAACGCCGCCTTGAGGGTGGCGTAGGCTTGTTGTGGTGGGGGTTGCATAATTATATTCAATTCCACTGATGACACACGTTGGTCCAGGTTGCTTATCACTATCGTGAACTGTTCAAGATCTTCGACTATTTGTTGCTGCACGAAAATGTTCTCCATAATAGCGAACCAAATTTCCGGACATTCGGGAACGAAAGGGGGGGGGGGGGGGGGGGGGCCGAATTTGTAACCACGACGCGGGTGGGCCACGAGAGCTGGCTAATGGGAACTTTGAAACTTGTGGGAGTGGCACCAATGCAGGTGATGAAAATGCGAGCACATTTGGTCTGATATCGGCGTGTCCTGCGGGCTGGTTGTGTGAGGCAATATCATGTGGCGGCGGAGCAGGAACTGCGAATACGCGTGGCGGGGTTGGAAATGTAACGTCGTGGACGAAGTCGGTATGAGATGTAGGAATCCATGGCACTGTGAACTGAGGGATTTGCTGCATCATGTCAAGCTCCTTCTTGATACTCTGAATGACACCGTTGATGTTGCAGAAGAGGTTCTGTGCAGACGACATGTCGATACGAGACAGCGCGGAAAATATCTAAAGAAACTTGTCTGTCACACCCCTTAGTTATGGGGTCACCACTTATGTAACGGTAATTTCACTATATAAAGGAAAACTCTTGCGTGGATTTTATACTGGGAATAATCACTTTTGTTGTACCGCACAAACGCAATACATACAAATGTTAATGCGCCGCACAAACGCAATACATACAAATGTTAATGCGGGAAACAAACACTCACTGTTTCCTCCAAAGAACCTCACTCGAAAAGAGAATGTTTCAGTGTCCTGTCGACTATCGACTTGTCATTCCCACATGTGAAAAATCAGAAGACTGTATGGTATACTAAAATATGAGAAAATAGATTTATATAAAAACAAAAATTCTGCAGCAATAATCTTGAAATTTATTTAGATCAGTCCAACCATGAGGACATGAAATCTAACAATTTCAGCTTCAAGAATCAGACCCCTAGATTAGAAAAACTGGAGCCAACTCTACATGACAAACTCAGTAAACTAGAAAGTTTTTTGTAATCTTCAATTCTCTCAAATCTTCATAAAAGATGAATGTGGACAACAGATGGACAATGGGAAGGAGGAGGAAGATTACAGACTCAATTGTGTAATAGATTAGTAATATGTAAAGAATTGCAACTAATAATGGTACAATGTCATGACAGTTTACAGGCCTGACATAATGGGTGACAGGCCACAAATGCAAGAATAGCCTCAAATTACTGGTGGAGAGGTTAACAAACTGATGTTTGGAAGTATATAGAAAACTGTCTGCCTCATGCATGAAGTCCACTAAGGACTAAAGTTCCTTTATAAACATTACCAGAAGCATCAAAATGATTTAAAATTGTGGCCCTGCATATCTGTGGCCAATTTTGACAAAGCACCAAGAATAGTAAATATATGTTGTCAGTTACTGATCACTGTTCAAGGTACTTGATTTTGATAACACTTGCAGATATGACTGCTAAAACTGTTGCTTGCACTTTTGTCAGTCACTTTGTATTGCCATTTGGAAGTCCCCAAGCAATATTCACCACTCAAGGCTCAAATTTCATGTCAGCATTGTTGCACAAGTTTTCAAAACACTATGAATCAAAAAATTATGAACTATGCCCTTTTACCACAAAGCCAACAGGTACCCGGAGCTTGTGCACATAACTATTGCACAAATGTTATCATATTATTCATCGAAAACACACTTAGATTGTGACAGACATGTAGGAGTCATTGGGTCTGCATACAACAGTCATGTCCACAAGGCAACAGGATATTCCCCACATTAAGCCGTTCAGGGAGACCCTTGAATTCACCTTCTGAAATCAACAAATTGCACCATGGCATCAATATAGGCAACACAAAAAGTCTAACCCACTGCCTCAAAGCCATTTTGAAACAGGATAAACATAGTAATTCCAAAGCCACACAAAAGCAATAGGAAGACAGCAACAAAGGCACTACACTTCCTTAGTACAAGCCCAGCGATAACAGTATTGCTCTGAAATCCTCTGGTAAAGAAAAGGCGAACCAAGAAGTTCACTCCTCCTTATGACTGGGAGAATGAAGACAACTGCCAAGGAGATGCATTGCTGCCCTGTGTACACAGTAAGAATTTGCTTGTGTTGTTCATGTTTACGATCATATGTGTTCGCATTTGTGTTGTGTTGTATACAGCGTATTCAAAAGAAAGTATGAAATACGTTGTGAAGCTGTAGTACTTACCCAAAAAGAAAAATAAGTCCAATAAACATGGACCAGGAAATGCATACTTTCTGAGACAAACAATTATTTATAGGAAGGGCTTTGCAATGCTTGGTTGCAAATATTAGCACAGTCATTGCATTGGTACTCCATCAGATGTATTGGCAGGGTATTATGATGTCTGACTCACAGTACTCTACCTACCATTAGATGCCGTGCAGTCAGTTGTGTGACTGGAGTCATATTGTAGGCTATATTAGTAGACCATGCCATTGCAGCAACAAAGAAAAATGTGGTTCATGTATGATGGCGCACCAGCACACTTTCATCACAATGTGCACTAACATCTGACTCAGACATTTCAGGTCTACTGGGTTTGCTTGAGGGCCATACACTTTGATCTGCCCATTCATCAGACCTCCTTCCCTAGCCATTTGATTATGGGTACACTTGAAGGTTGGTCTATGCCGTGGCAATCAACGATGTGCGAATGCTACAGGGTCATGTCTTCCATGTGCACCAGCCGGTATGACAACAACTGGATGTACTTCAAAGGGTGTGTCATTCCCTATACCAGAGGGCAGAAGAGTGCACTGTCAAAAATGGATGCAACATTGAACACCTCCTGTGAACACATGTTTATAGCAGAAAATATGCATTTCTCGACCAACATTTACTGGCCTTATCTCAGAAAGTATGTGTTTCACGATCCACATTTAATGGACTTATTCTTCTTGTTTCAATGAGTACCATCACCTCTCAAAGTATTCAACACTTTTTTTGAACACCAGTGTAAGTCATAGTTTTCTGCGAATTAGCACCCAGAGAAGAGAGAAATAATTTTGTAATTAACAATAGATACATGTTAAATAGAAGTCATAATAACTATTTTTATAGTCATGAAATAATCATGCAAATCACAGAAAAATATGAAAGTACAACTGAGCTTTTGAAACAGTAATCTCTAAGTTGAACAGACTTGTATTTGTCAACCAATTGTTCCTGGTCATGGAAGGGGATACTTCATGTAGAAAATAATAGAAAATAATAACAATAACAAGGTCATTGCTTTCATAAGTCATGTAAGATGGCCTCTGTGAGGCATATAGGAAGTATTTAGTTCACACAATATTATTTCCACTACAAACGGGTGTGACATGTTGTAAAAGGTCTCTCAAATGCTTACAAAGAACCATCTCAGGAGTTGTCGCATCTGAACATTAAATGCATTCAAAGACTACAAATTACACTCTGTTAAATGGTTTATCAGAAAGTACTTCTAGTGCTACACCTTGAACACTTTTGCAGAATAACTGCCGAATTTTGTCAAGGTGGCCTTCCTACAGGAGGACCCGACATGCAACTTACTTATTTGACATAGTGCTACATTTGAGTCTGAAGTTCATTCTCAGTTAACTACTGTGTAACAATACGTTGAAGCTACCTGAGCACAGAAATCACACCATTTTACTGTAATCACGCTTATGAGTGCTAGCAACAAATAACCTCAACAAATACTTCATTGTATCATGATATTATGAATAAGCCAAGAGCTACACACTTAAATGAAATGTTGGTACATCATTACCTCAGTATTTCATACTTTGTTTGAGTACTTTATTTACACCACAGTTCTGTCTGATAGTCAACTACAAATGTTTTCAGTAAGTGATTTATATCGCACCAAGCAAGCTTGTAATGATACTTCTGTATGATATAATACAGCCAAGCTCAACAGTTATATCTGCTGATTACACAATTATTCAGATTACTTGATACAGTATTGAAATAATTGATAAGAACTACATAAGTTCTTCATCACGTTAATGCTGTTATCACCCATGTATGGTACCAACTTACAAAAAACAAATAGAACAATGAGAAGTCTGTCAATGTAAGTTTACTAATGCCAGCCAGGAGACAGCAGAACTAGGAATATGTCACTACAAGTCATCAAACTGTAGCGTCGCATACAGATTAATCATTAAATGCTTTTTGCACCTTCTCCCTAAGAATTATGGGAGAAAATACGAGTTAAGAAGTTCCGTCGCCACTATGCATGATGCTGCGAACAGTTCCAGATTGTAAAAGCACACGACTTCATGACATCAAAACAGCAAAATGGCTGCTGTGTGATATCACAGAGCCTTTAGCCTCAAGCTCCACCTCTTGCTTCACATGTCAGCAACCTGCCTGTACAAGGATACATGCACATGTGTCAAGCTAACTTTTCAAACATCAGAATATGAATTCTTCTCAACAAGTCTGTAGGTTGTATTATTGTAATTTAATAATGAAATTTTAAAACATGAGACTGAAAATTAAACCCACTTGTTGTGTGAATAGTTACACATTTGCCTAATGGCTTAATAAAACCAGTTTTGGAAGGTACAGCTCTTACCCAGATAATTTGCTGGATCCTTGCATAGCAAGCAGGTATTTGAGTCCCTCTCGGAGGAAAAAGTAGGCATACTGAAGACCTGTCATGCAACATAACTGTGTTGTATGACTGGAAACTCTGGATATTAATGCTAAGTACCTTGCATAAATGGAATTATTCCAGCCCTGTTCAGGTACTGATTGCCGGCAGATTTGGCTGTCCTATCTGTCGCTGTAGCCGAGGTGAATAGCTCAGTATGCATTTTCATGAAAGTTATCACAGCAAGAGAGAGAAAATACAATGCGCTACAGTATAGTCAGATTTTTCCATGAGATCAATGTCTAACACAGACTTTAGTCCAAGCATAGATTTCTAATGGTAATGCAAAATCGTGAAATCTTACTTTGCACCACAATGTGAAGGATACTTACTATTGACAATATGCAGTAATGTTTCACCCAGGCAGGACAAAGATTGTCATTTGTTAATAGCTGTATTTGAAATGGGAGAGCCTGAACCTCTAAAGGAACCATGCATGACCAATTATTAAAACATAATTTTTTACTTGCATTTCATTTCCCTTGAGGAACTTATGTAAAAGTAATTACACATGCTTTGCATGCAGAATTAAAAAGAAAACTGCATATACCATAGATCAATACTTAACTTGCTACTGCATAAATAAGTAATAGACAACTGAATGTAGTTTGCTTGTGTGATATTTGCTGCTAGCTGCCTGCACTCCAGAAGTGTCACTCAAGTCACAGGAAAGACACCCAACCTGCTGAGTCTCGGATAGCACTGCTGATAATTACTGAGCAGCAGACCAACTGCACACAGTGTAGCCTCATTGCAGTCCTCAACAGTGTACATGATTCTCTTGAAAACTTTTGAATAAAAATGACATTGCGTGTCTCTAAATTAGGAAATCACAATAACATCATTGTACGTAACTATTTACACACATACAAACAATGCATTTGATATGAACAACCAATTTAGCTTGAATTAATTTCATTTCATCTGTCAGGTGCTACACACAATGTTCTGAAACAAATACCTTACACTATAAGCAATTTATTTACAATATACTGCACTGACAAGCAAACTACATGCATCAAGGTAAGTTTATCGCTGGAGAATCTGCAGCATGGAGGTAAAAAAAGAGGAGAGGTGGCATTACATCACAAACTTGAAGCAAATGTCCGCTATCTTAACTAGCCATTTAAAGGAGACGTTCCTAGACTCCCAAAACACCAAACCCCTAGTCTGGTTCAGGTTCATTGATGAATTGATGAGAGCTTAATGATATGGAGTCAGGGCCAAGACACCCTGTCTTCATTCCTTCACAAACTCAACACCTTTTCTCACATTCATTTCACATGGTCCTCCTCAACCTAGTGTGACACTTCCTAGATGTTGACCTCCTCCTCTCTGATTACTCCACCCGTGCCTCTGTCAACATTAAACCCACCAACAGTACCTGCTTTTTCACAGCTGCTATCCTTTTCACACCAAAAAATATCTCCCATATAGCTTGGCTACCCAGGTATGGCATATTTGCAATGACAAAAACTCCCTTGCTCAGGATACTGAGGGCCTCACCAAGGCCTTCACAGGCAGGCACTATCCCTCAGAACTAGCCTGCAAACAGATCTCTTGTGCCATTTCCCATCACAACCCCAATCCTCCCAACATCCCCAAAAAACAGTCACAAAGGAGGTCCTGTTCATCACCCAGTACCACTCTGGACTGGAGCAACCGAACCACATCCTTTGCAAGGGCTTTGATTACCTATCATCATGCCCTGAAATGAGGGACATCTTACCCAAGACACTTCCCACCCCTCCTAAATAGGTGTTTCGTCACCCACCCAACCTCCACAATATCCTAGTCCATCCCTATGTTGCTCCCAGTACCAGTCCCTTGCCAGAATGATCATATACCTGTGGAAGATCCAGGTGCAAAACCTGCCCAATCAAACCACACAGTACATTCTATTCCTGTCCTGTCACAGGTTTATCCTATCCTATCAGGGGTCTGGCCACCTTGAAAGAAGGCATGTTGTTTATCAGCTTTGTTCAGATCATCCCACAGATTTTTATGTTGGTACAACTACCAACCAGCTGTTCACCAGGATGAATGAACTCCACCAAAATGCACCCAAACAAAGTAGACCAACCTGTGGCACAACATGCAGCTGAAAACAACACACTTGATTTCAATGGCTGTTTCTCCACCTGAGCCATCTGGATCCTTCCCTCCACCACTAGCTTTTCTGAACTGCGCAGATGGGAGTTATCCTCACAATACATTCTCCGCTAATTACCCTGTCCTCAACCTGTGGTAACATACTGTCCCCACACCGTCCACCTGACAGTTTCACTCCCTATGTCCTATCACCTCCTCCCCATTCTTGTCTCCTAACCTGTTTATCTGCAGCCCTTTGCCAATGCATCCACCTATTTTTCCCTGTTCCTCTCAGTTTTTTTTTCCTTTTTTCCCCACATCCCTCTCCCACAACCTCCTGATGCTGCACCTGCTGCAATTTAGTCCCTGTGCGCTCCACCACACTGTATTCATCTCTCTCCCCACCAGTACACTACTATCCCTTCCCCTTCCCCTTCCCCTTCCCCTTCCCCTTCCCCTTCCCCTTCCCCTTCCCCTTCCCCTTCCCCTTCCCCTTCCCCTTCCCCTTCCCTTTCCCTACCCACTCCACATTGCTGCTTGCATCCCATGTGATGTTGCATTCTGGCCCGAGATGCTGGAGTTGACAGTTATGTGTGCATGAGGTGTATGTGTGTGTGTGTGTGTGTGTGTTTGTGTGTGTGTGTGTGTGTGTGTGTCTTTACTGATGGAGGCTGTGGCCAAAAGCTACATGTGAGTGTCATTTAATCGTGCCTTTGTACAACTTGAATGAGAGAGGAGAAAGACTAACTGAGTTCCGCAATAAACTTCAGCTAGTAATGGTGAACATTCTGTTCAAAAATCACAAGAGGAGGAGGCATCCTTTGAAAAGGCCAGGGTCTATGGCAAGATTTCAGTTGGATTTCATCTTGGTCAGGAACAGATTCTGAAATCAGGTATTGGATTGTAAAGCATACACAGGAGCAGATATAGACTCAGATCACAACTTAGTAATAATGAAGAGTAGGCTGAAGTTTGAGACACTGGTCAGGAAGAATCAATGCACAAGGAAGTGGGACATAGAAGTATTGAGGAATAAAGACATATGCTTGTAGCTCTCTGAGGATATAGATGCTCAGTAGGTAGCTCAGTTGAAGAGGAATGGACATTTCTATAAATGTCAGTCACAGAAGCTGGAAAGAAAACCATAGGTACAAAGAAGGTAACCATAGGTAACAGAAGAAATACTTCAGTTAATCAATGAAAGAAGGAAGTATAAAAATGTACAGAAATACAGAATGCAGAAATACAAGTCACTTAGGAATGAAACAAACAAAGTGCAGGGAAGCTAAGGTGAAATGACTGCATGAAAAAGTTGGTCAAAAAGACTGACTCAGTATATAGAAAAGTCAAAACAACCTTTGGTGAAATTGAAAGCAAGGGTGGTAACATTAAGAGTGCAATGGGAATTCCATTGTTAAGGGCAGAGGAGAGAGTGGATAGCTGGAAAGAGCACACTGAAGATCTCTATGAGGGCAAGGACTTGTATGATGTTGAGATGGAAGAAGAAACAGGAGTTGACTGGGAAGAGATACAGGATCCATCTCTGGAATCAGAATTTCAAAGGGCTTTGGATGATTTAAAATCAAATATGACAGAAGGGATGGATAACATTAAATTGGAATATCTAAAATCATTGGGGGAAGTGGCAACAAAATGATTATTTACATTCATTTGTAGAATTTATAAGACTGGCGATATACCATTAGACTTCCGGAAGAACATCATCCATACAGTTCTGAAGACAGCAAGAGCCAAAAAGTGTGAGAATTATTACACAGTCTGTCTTAAAATTCATGCATCCAAGTTGCTGACTAGAATAATGATCAGAATAATGGAAAAGAAAATTGAAGATATGTTGTATGATAATCAGTTTGACTTTAGGAAAGGTAAAGGCACCAAAGAGGCAGTTCTCATGTTGCAGTTGACAATAGAAGCAAGACTGAAGAAAAAAATAAGATGTATTCAGAGGATCTGTTAACCTGCAAAAAGTGTTTAACAATTCAAATGGCGCAAGATGTTTGAAATTCTGAGAAAAATAGTGGTAAGCTATAGGGAAAGATGGTAACAGACAATACATACAAGAACCAATAGGGAACAATAAGACTGGAAGACCAAGAACAAAGTGCTTGGATTAAAAAGGGTGTGAGATAGGGATGCGATCTTTTGCACCTACTGATCAATCTATACATTGAAGAAACACTGATCGAAATAAAAGAAAGGTTCAAGTGTGGGATTAAAATGCAAGGTGAAAGAAGATTAATGATAAGACCTGCAGATGACATTGCTAGCTTCAGTGATAGTGAAGAAGAATTACAGGATCTGTTGAATGGAATGACCAGGCCAATGAGTGCAGAATACAGACTGAGAGTACTGAAGACAGATGAAAGCAATGAGAAGTAGACTAAATTAAGGATTCTGCTACCTTGGCAAGAAATAATCCATGATAGACAGAGCAAGGAGGACATAAAAAGTAGACTAACACTGGCGGAAAGAGCATTCTTGGCAAGATAAGTCTACTACTGTCAAACATAGGCCTTAATTTAAGGAAGAAATTTCTTAGAATGCATGTTTAGAGCAAAGCATTGTATGGTAGTGAAACATGAACTGTGAGAAAATCAGAAAAGAAGAGAATGAAGCACTTGAGATGTGATGCTGCAGCCAAATGTTGAAAATTAAGGGGAAAATAAAAACACACACACACACATGCACACAGCTGCCAAGGTACCTTTGATTACTACCACAGAGCCCTTAGCAACTCAGGTAAAGACACCCATAGCATAAACTGCCCTCACCAGTCAGCATCCATGGTGCAGTGTGTATTTCAATAATCAGTTGCATAGATAACAGCGTATCTGGACATGATCATTGACCTGGTGTAACAAGAAATGTGATTCGTTTGACCAGGCAACACATTTCCACTGATCCATAGTTTGATCTCAATGACCCTGTGCCTAGTGCAATAATAATTGTAGAAGTCATTGGCTCAACATAGGAACACATAGGGGCCGCATATTACACAGCCCTTTTCTTTAACCGTATTAACTAAATGGAGTGCTCCAAAACACTTGTGCCTATACCAGCATTGCACATTGCAGTTAGTTCCGCCACAGGTTGCCACCTATCCTGCTTTACAGAGTGGGCATGCCTCTGACATCCACATGCTGTGATGAGGGGTGGGTGTACAACACATTGTACCTACTAGATATTTTACCATCCTTCAAGCACTTTCTATAGATGTTCAAGGTTGTAGCATGCAAATAGCCAAACTGACATCACTGTTTCAAAGGTGCTCTTTTCCAGGCACTGGTCCATAATAGTTTACACCCTGTCAAAGTCTTTTATGACAGTGGGTTTCCACCATTGCAGACTGTGTCAACACTAGAATAATTACACATTTGTCTCTGCTCCACTTAAATACTTTCCTTACTGAGTCACATGCCCACAGAATCAGAAAGTGGTATTCAATCTCATGATAGACAGTGGTCATAATGTTTTGGTTAATAAGTGTATAAAAGAATGAAATGAAAGACAAGTAACTTGGCAAAGAGTAGAAAACTGACATAAGTCACTCAGGCCCCAGGATGAAGAGGACTCACATGTTTTGAGGATGAGGGGGGATTAAGTATTTGTTGAAAGCACTTCATGTTTTATGGAGAAGAACTGGTAAGTTCTACGTGAAATATTTTAAGTATAATGTTTTCAATTAGTGAAATATCTTTATTCTCATAGTATTAAGTCCTGGATATGTTATTTATACTGATATTTTAAGAAAACTCGAAATGTAATATTTGACAAATCAAATTATGTATATTAAGTTGGCCAAGAGAAAAACTCTCATGTCTTTCATTAACCTGTAAAAAAAATTTCTGAATAATTAATTAAATAAATCATTCATTATTTTTTATTATTTATTTATTCATTCACATACTGTCATAAAAGTGAACTTTCATTGATTTTGTACAAATTAAGGCAACCATCGACAAAATGAAGTGTGTACTGGAAACTGCATTTAATTGTGCCTACTCAAGTAAAATTAACTTAATAAAATGAAGCGTAAAGTCTGTACACTGAAAAAAGTTGCAGCTTTTCAGTTATATTGAGTGTATGCAGTTTATTTCCTTTTGTTACCTTCACATGATCACACCAGCATTTATCATTGAATAATTCTCATCTGTGTGCTAAAGAACTGGCAGCTGTGACTTGTTACTCAGATAAGAGGAATTTTCAGTCTTTGGATGTAAATAATTAGATAATTTGTGCAAAGTGTGGCGAATATGATGTTAATTTTCCTTTAAGATTATAGTGAATCTCCATTTCCTGCTTTATGCCAGATGGAAGCCACTGAGGATCCTTGTACTACAACAAAGAACCCCACCCAGAACCCTTGTGCCATGACTGCATAAGGCATGTCCATATTGTTTACTTTATAACTCAGTTCTACATTTCACCAAAATAATTATTAAGAAAGAAGAATGGAATGAAGGTAAAGTGTGTTTCTAAATACTTGGTAAGTGCATAAGTATCCCATCTAAATAACAGACTGAGCTGTATAGGGAGTACTAGAAGCAAGCTGTTTCAAGGTCATGAAATATTGTTGTTCAGGAGATATGAACTTGCCTGTTTTCTTTTTAAGAAATGCTTGGACATGACAGTGTTGTGTAAATAGTGCAACTGTTGCATTTAGGCAGAAAAGCACAAGAATCTGTCCTTCACTCTTATGTGCTAATGTTGCTAAGAAATCAACGAAGTGGCTGTTTCAGTATTTTTGATCAAATTCTTGAAAGAAACAATACTTCCATATGCAGCATTTACATAAAATGGCAGGAGATAAAAGTAATACATTACACTTAATTTTTCATTTAGGTACAGTTTTGCATCATGCTTTGGTAATTTATTTTTTAGCTGGTGCTATAATCTGTGTGAGAAAGATAAATAATCCCTGGATTCAATGCCTTGAATGATTTCAAGGAAGATTTTTAACAATGTTGAATTTTGTAAGTTCCTTTGTTAATTCTGTTTCATTGCTCATGGCCTTTCTTAGCTTTTTTGTATCAAAAGGAAAATTCGCTTGAGAAACCTACAAAAAGAGACAGAATGGCTGGCAAGCACACACCTTCAGGGGTACTGCCAGTAGATAGCCTACATTTCAAAGTGAAGAACTATTCCTAGCTTTCAGATCTATTAGCACCTCTCTGTCTCTGTAATTTTTTTGACTTGAGCTTATTATTGCCATTCTTTTCTAGAAATTACAGCTGTGAAAACATTTTTGTTCAACGTGAGTTTCTTCTTTTACTTTCTATAACAAGAGAACTAATTGCACTGTTTACACAAGTCTTACATTAAGATAATTATGAGATATATATATTACTAAATAAAATCTGTCACATGATTTATATTTCCCTCATTTTTATAATTATTCTTGAAACTAAAAAAAACTCCTTGTATTGATATTGTTCATGACTTAAAATAATCTGCAGAACATATTTAGTTCTACAATAATATTACAGCATATGTCTCAAAGTTAGTTTCTGCTTTTCATCCAGGCAATGCAGACATTTTATTACACTGTGTGTATTCTGCAAGATACACTAGAACTGCAGTCAAACTATCATTTGCAACAAATGAATCACTATATAAGGAAACTGAACAGTTATATCTTCCAGGCCTTTGTGTTTCTATTATCTCCTGTAAGTATAAATTTATAAAAATGTAGTTTAGTTTGTATTAACGTAATCTTTCCTACTCTATACTGGTGATGAAAAGCTATCAAGTTTTCATCAGTCAGGAAATGCAAGAGCATTTAATCACTATTTCAGTTCTTAGTATCTCTCTGTTCTTTATATATTTCAGTAGATGAGCAAGTTTACTAGAATTCTCCTTTATAAAATTGCTCTATTTCTGTTATGACTATTAAACAAAATGAAATAAAAGGTAAAGAACTGTCAGTATTACATTTTGAAGAAAATCACATATTTATTTTTATTCCCTCAATCAAGCACATATTACAGTGTAAGCCACTGAATTAAATTGAAATGAATTTCATTTGATACTGAGGTATAAGTGAACATATAATATAGGACATGTCCAAAACAGAAGACATTCATTATCACATATTCATTATCATGTATTGCCTAAAAATTCTGCTTATTTTGTATCATACAAGTTACAATATACACAAATTTAATGTGACAAGTATTCTTCAACACCATAAAACTCCTTTTCCATCAGATGGTCTTCTTTGGAAGGTAAGTGCCGTATACACTGTCATACAGGTTACTGGGCAGACTTCTTAGTAATCTGATACCTGAGTAGTGAGGTTCTTTATCAAACATTGTCAATAGGTGGGATGTACTTCATATATGTCTTCCTCCATGTGTTGTGCATGTGTACACTAGCAGTTTAACTCACTCTGTATTATCTTTTGTAACATGTATTGCTGTTTTACTTATGCACAAAAAGTAAAAATTAAGATGCCTAGATTTTTAAAGCAGTTTCTGCATGTTTGAGGACTCTTTCTTCTTAAAATGAAGCTAATGGCTTCTTTCTGTAGTGTGGACACTTTTTTTGTCTCTTGAGTGTTTGAATTTCACTACACTGTCATTCCACATTGCAGATATGGTTCAAAGAGTCTGTGTTGTAATGTGCATAGGAGCTGTTGTCTGCATACTATAATAGCTGCTTCGTTTGAGTATGATGTAGCTGAGTTTTTTGGAGATGTAATTAATATGTTGTTTCCACTTCAGCTCATTACAAACAGTAATACCAAAGAAGCTAGTGGATTCTATTTCTTCCAGGCATGTTTCATTCACCTTTAAATCCATGTTCACAGCCTTCTCTTTGTTTCTGAACACTGTACATGTAGTCCTTTTTATGTTTACAACCAGTCCATTTTGCAACATCCATTGAGCCGTGAGGTTTACAGAAATGTATTTTCTCTCAAGCTGTTCCACATTTGACCCTGTTCAGTATTGTCACATCAACTGCATACAGTATTTTCTTTTCTTTCTCTTCATAACCTATATCATTAATGAACAGATGAAATAGCTATCACTCCATTATTGATCCCTGCGATCCTTGCACCACTGGCTTTAGTTTCTGACTGGCGTACATTTCCTACTGATACATACCATTTCCTGCTGCATCAGTATGATTGTATCTGCTGCCCTGCTTGCCCTCAAATGCCATAGATTTCCAGTTTTTGTATCAGTATTTCATGGTTAGTGGTGTTGAATACTTTGGAGGCAGATAATTTTTTTTTCTATCTAAGGACAATGTAATGCATTCTGTCAAAGTGACAGTTGCTGACTCTTTACATTTACCTTTTCTGAAACTATGCTGTTCTATTTGTCCACATAATCAACTAATCTACAGTATTATACATAACCGTTTCTAGGAGTTTTGAGAAACCGATATCAATGAAACTGATGTGTAGTCATTATTGTCATCCTTATCCCCTGTCTTATACACTGGAATCACACTGCATGTCTTCAGTTTTTATGGAAACAGACCACCTCTCAAAGAGATGTTTGCTATGTCCTGCATTGGTGTGATAATATTATTCATCTTTCTTCTTTCTTTTAACATTGATTATATTCCCAGCTGCATTTATGTTGCTTTTTAGTTAATTATGGTGGTGTTAATTTCTCTTGCATTTGCCTCTGTTATTATTTTTCTGTATTTCTTTTGTAATATTTGATAGTTTTCAGATTTGCCCGTTTGTCTCAGAGCCTGTAGCTTCCCATACAGTTCTATTATTCCACTGGTAATTCACTGTGTATGATCCTGCAGCTTTCCTTGTCTCTTTGCTTTGGACAATGCTACATTAAAATGATATTTAATTGTTGCAATAAATGCATCATACTTTTCATTTATGTTCTGCACCTGTAGCGTTTCATTCCAGGTTTCCTTACTTAATATTGTTCTAAAGATTTTAACATTTTGTTCACTTATGATTCTGATTTTTTTGTGTAGTTTTTTTTAATTCTGATACTATGTCATTACTTCTCCAGAACCAGATGAGTTGTCCGTGATGATCAAATATTTGTTTTTGAACTAAATGTTACTCATAATTACACCTACTAATACTAGTAATGATGTTTTCAATAACTGTCTTGCTTTGAGAAGTCACTCTTGTTGGTTTCATGTTATACTTTACTGACAATTCTTCAAAATCTTGTCTTGTTTTTTTTCCTTTTTCCATGTCAATATTGAAATCTTTAAATATAACAATGTTTTCTTCATATTAATTCTTAATAAGTTAGCATTTTTTTAATTATTTTATTTTTATTTAATTTTTTAAAATGTTTTTTAGAAAGCTGCCAATATTGCCTCACAGTGATCTGTACACATAAAACACTCTTAAGTCATCTATTATGACTCCAGTAGTTTCATAGTCCTTTTCCTCTAGCTATGGGCAATGATGAAGGAAAGTCTTTAGAGATGTGGAATCAGTCAAGCTATACATTAAAAAGCAGAAGCACGTATCAAGGCTACTTCTTTAAAGTACAATGGGAACAAATTGTGGGAATTATTTCTACATATATGTAAATATGGAAAAAGGCATCAACTTTGGGAAAAAATTTCTTCTCCTCTTAAGGTACTCAGCTGCTGTCTTATATACCATCTGTTGTCTACTTAATAGCATAGAGAAACCTGTTTAATATGAACATTAGACTTATGCGGGACTTAGTCAAAGAAATCCGATCAGTTATAGAAGGAGTGACTTTTAAGGTACTTGTTTAGTTTGGTTTTAAATATCGAAGGAAATCCTATTTCCTCCTTCATATCTACCAGCAAACCAACCTTTGTAACAGCATATGAGATTATAAAGAGCGATGCATTGTCTAAATGGAAACTATCTTCACTCTTAGTGTTGTAATTGTGAATTTCATAGTTACCATTAATCCTAAATTCACTCTTATTTTTAAGCACAAATGCCATTATGGAGTGATTGTATTGGCTCATAAGTGTAAGAATTTCATGGTGCCTGAAGAGGCTTGTGAAACATGTTCTATTATCAACTACATAAAATTTGCTTACTGCACATTTAGGCAGGATATATCCTTTTTGACATTATCTCCATACCTCAGAAGACTATGCCATAGGACAGTACTGAGTGGAAGTATGCAATCCTGACTGCATATCAACACAGTGAGAGAGATTTGTAAGTGGAAAGCAGGCAGAGTTGGTTTTTTGGTTAACTTATACACCTGCTGCAACCACCTCAGATTTTATCCATCTGGACACCTAGACACTTTATGCAAGGAGCCTCATACAATAAGCAACCATTTGTTTGTATTTCTAGTTCCTGTAAATAATTGTTATGTGCTTGGAAGTGTATAATGTGAATACTTTGTGCTTGTTAAGAATTAATTGTATGCCTTATCCATCATTCTACTGGGTGTGTTTGGGTCTTTTATCATTCAATGTGTCATCAGCAAATACAGTTTTTGAAGGGTCTTCTAGTGACCCATTTATGCATGCCAAGAACAGAAGTGAGCCAAGTGCCAAAGACTCATACGTTCATTGCATTCTATACACCTCATCAAGAAAGAGAATGTTCAGGGATGTGGAACAAATCTAGGTATACATTAGAACAAGACAAAACCATCATATAAACATAATCTGTTTACTGTATTAACAATAAACTATCAGTACACTTCTTAATGCTGCTGGCTCTTCAGTTTTACTTTATAGCAACAGTTTATCTACTATTAGCTGGTTAATATTTACTTCATTACAATGGTATTTTTTAAAGAAAGTATATTTCACATCTGTAAATTCTGAGCATCATTTACAGTACGTTTCTACTTACCACAGCCGTACAAAAAAGCTTGTATAACTTGCCTTGTAGCTAAAAGAAGTTTTCAATCCCTGAATCCAGATATCAGATAATTTGTAGAAAGAATGGTGGCTAGTTTGCTATGTCCTTAAGTTTTATTTGGAGTGACAGGGTTTCCCAAAACTGCTTTTTATTATCAGCAACAAAGCCATTAAGGTATGTTGTGAAGTGAGTGTAAACATTCCAAGGTCATTAAAAATATGTACGTTTATCTATTTTACATGACATACTTACTGCTTCACTTTATTTACTGTAGAACATCATATTTAATGTTTCCTTATTCTGAAATTAGTCTTATTTGTCTGTTATCATTTGTTAATGTGTCCCTGTTCTTTGAATTGTCAAGATAAGACTCCTACTATGCAAGTGGAGTGTTTTTAACACCATACAATTTTTGTGTACTTAGCAAAATTTTATTATCTGCACAATAAAATGCTTTAGCAAGATCACATTTAAAGCATATTTGAGTTCTTTAACAAACCGAGTGCACCATTCCCTCATTATTTTTATTGGCTCCACATGGGTTACGCACTGGTTGCCTTGGAATCATTTTACCTACAATTTTATCATTGCTTTTTATTATTATTATTATTATTATTATTATTTTTATTGTTTATTTTGTGATATATGGTTTCTCTCTGTTTTGTCTGTTGCCTTGCATTTGAAGGTGCAATATTTTACTGTAAGCTGTCTTACTGTTGTGCTACTCTTGTCTCACAATAAGTTTGTTAAAAATCACACATGAACCATACAGATGCACATGTATCAATACACATGGATTTGTCATTTTTAATGTTTGCTTAACTCATTGATAAAAGAAGGAAAGTATATTTTTAATCTAATTAGCATTTTATTTGTGTTTCCTTTTTTCTGTCAGCTATCAAACAGAGCTTGCTATTATAGTATTTTCAGCATCACCTGATGGCTCGTCTGAATGAACAGACATCACACATTCATATTATTTGGTATGTATTGTGGATGTATATTATTGTATTTGCACCCTATTAATTGCAAGCACTTCTCATTTTGTAATCTCTTGAAGTAACTTGCATCCCATGACCATTTTTTTTCATAAAAAAATATTTTTGTAATATGTGCAAAGAACTGTATACCCCATATTTATGTTTTCTGTCTCATGACAGATCTGATGATAGCAGTTAGCCAAAACACATAATCTATATCAGAAATGATGAAGTACAATCAAGACTGAAAAATTTTGTTTGTTTGTAAAGTTGTGAGGGACAGAAAAGACCCACCCAGCTATGTTCTGCTAAAAAAGCAAAGTGATCTTCACCACAGATTTAAATGTAGCCAAAGTCTCACAGACAAACAACAAATTAAATCAGGCCCAAATTAGTGTAAGGAGAGCCATGTATGAAGTGTTCAGTGAATCTGAAAGTCAAATTCTGGCTATAACTTGACACAAAATCCTAAGAAGTTTTGGTTCTATGTTAAATCAGTAAACAGACTGAAGGCATCTGTCCAGACACTCTATGCCCATGATGGCACTGAAATGGAATATGACACAGAAATGGCAAAATACTAAATGTCTTCTTCCAAAACTGTTTCACAGAAGTAGATTGCACTGCAGTACCTCCTTTAATTTCTTGCATGAATAAAAAAATGCTGGTACTGAAGTGAATGACCATGAGATAGAAATCAATGGAATCTCTAAACAGAGGGAAGGCCACTGAACTTGATGGGATACCAACATGATTCTACACAGAGTATGCGGAAGAACTTTCCCATCTCCTAGCAGCACTATACTATATGCCTTGGAGGAGCAAAGTGTTCCCAACGATTGCAAAAAAAGCACAGGTCATTTCTGTTTTCAAGAAGGGTCATTGAAGAGAAACAAAACTATAAGGCTGTAACTCTGATGGGGTCAACGGAGGCATCCAATCCCACCCATCGGCTTTGACCCATGATGTAAGGGTGTTGTGTTGTGTGACGTCATGATGGCACAGAGTTTAGTTTACGAGTGTGTTGTGTTTGTAGATGTTGTCTTGTTGCAGTTGGTGGTGTCCTCTGGTGGTGTATTGGGTTCATTTGGGTGTCGGTGCTTAAAGTGTGCATTTATGGGTCATGACTGTTATAGAAGATCAGAAATTAGTTTCAGTGAGTTAAGAATTATGTTTCCATTGTGTTTATGTTATTACAGTGTCGTTTGATGTTATTGGTTTGCTGTTTGTCTTGCAGTAAGTCATTTAATTCAATTTTTGGCTTCTTTTGTTAGGCATGGATATGACTTCTAAGTTTAATAGTGCGCGTCTGTGGGCTGGAATGGGGGACGACATGTTGTCCATCATTAAGTTTCTGCAACCTTTTGGGCTTGTGACAGAGATAGTGAAATGCGGCATTTGCAAGGAGAATATGTGATTTGGGGGGTTAGCGTGTAGCACCGGAACTTTTTTATGGTAAGTTGTCGTTTTTTTGGGTCTATTGTTCACGTGTTATGATGTTTGGTGGGGTTTTTATGTGTTGTTGGGCTGGTGTTATTTACTATGTGTGTTGGTGGTTAATGTTTTGGTATCAGCACTTGTGGTTGATTTATGTATCTTAGGGGAAGTACTTGATTCCAATTTTTTTGGTATCATCAGTTGTATTTGAGCTGTATAGGTCATGGGAAGTGACCAATTGCAATTTGTTGTTGTAGCTATGTGTGTTTTGGTATCATGAGCAGTTGTTGACCTATATAGGTCAAGGGAAGTGTCCGACTCCAATGTGTTGTAACTATGTGTGTTTTGGTATCATGAGCTGCTGTTGACCTATATATGACAAGGGAAGTGTCCGATTCCAATTTTTGTTGTTTTAGGTGTTGGTTTTGTGGGATCAATAATCGTGGTGTGATTATAATTTTTGGAGTAGTTGGTATTTATTTTGTGGTATCGACAATGGTGGTTGGGCTATGTAGGTGAAGGGAAGTGACCGATTCCTGTCGATATTGTAAGTGTAGCAGAACTTGCGAATTCTGTGGTGTTTTTATGTCATCATTTTATGTGGTTTGGGATCATGGTGTGTGTCTGTACGTATTTATATTTAGTTTCTCCCCACCTTAAAACCCCCAATTTCCCGTGCTGGTCCTGTTAGTTTGATTGTATTTTTGGAGAGAGATGTGTGTGTTGGTTTTATATATATTTTCGTGTTTGTTGTTTTTTGTAATGATGTCATAGTGCGATATTGAAATGTTGAGAATGGTCGTTTCCGCCATATTGGTGACGTCATGGGTCAAAGCAAACGGGTGGAAATGGACACTTCTGTATTGCCCTCTGATGTTGGTCTGTTATAGAATTTTGAAACATGTTTTAAGCTCATGTATTATGGCATTTCTGGCAACTGAAATCCCCTCTTATAAATCAACATAGGTTTTGAAAATGACAGTCTTGTGACACACAGCTCACTCTGTTCATGAGACCCAGAAAGCGATAGATACAGGTGCCATGTTCATTGACTTCCAGAAGGCATTTGATACAGACTTGTACTGCCCCTAATGAATTAAATATGAGCGTATGGAACATCTATAACAAACAGAACACAGCAGGTCATTCTCAATGGAGAGAATTCTTCATACTTAAACATAACTTCAGATGTACCCCAAAGCAGTGTTATAGGTCCATTACTTTTCACAATATATAAAAGTGATACAGTAGACACTACTGGAAGTTCCATGAGGCTTTTCACATGTGATAACACTTTATACAGAGAAGTTGCAATGCTAGAAAATTATAACAAAGTGCAGGAAGACCTGCAGAGGATCAACCCTTAGTTGCAGAGAATTTCAATTGAACCTCAGCATAAATGGATGTAATGTATTGCACATATATAGACAGAAAGACCCATTATTGTATAGTTACACTGGGAGCAATTTCTTCTCTAAAATATTTGGTAATATGTGTATGGAACAATTTAAAGTGGAATTACCACACAAAACTAACTGCAGGAAATCCAGAAGCTAGACTGAGATTCACAGAAAGACTCCTCAGGAAATGTAATCAATCAACAAAGTAGGTAGCTTACAAAATGCCCAATTGACCAATACTTGAATATCACTCGCCAGTATGGGATACATACCAGACAAGAATGATAGCAGAAATAAAGAAAATCCAAAGAAATGTACTACTTTTTGTTGTAGGTCTATTTAGAAGCACAAAAATGCCACAGAAATGATGCAAAAGAGTCATTCTATATCATGCTGTGGTTTACTGTTAAAATTCTGAGAGCATACATTCCTAGAAAAGTTAACACTATATTACTTCCTTCAATGTATATGTCATGAAAAGACCATGAGGATACAATTAGAGAGATTGAAGCCCATATGGAGGCTTATCGGCAATCATTCTTGGCAAGAACCATTCCCAAAGGAAGAGGAAAAGAGGTAGTGTTGGAGGAAGCAGAAGTGGTACGCAAAGTATCCTCGGCCAAACACCCCAAGGTGGCTTGCAGAGTACAGAAGCAGAGGTAGATGTAGATGTAGTTGGTGCACATGCTTCTGCATTTCTTTGAATACATGAGTTTACATTAACTGTGAGGGCCTCTACGTCCTCTGACACTTACAAACTTTTAGTAAATGTTCACCTACTGATTTTCATTTCATTATTCCTAATTACTATTGAAATCAGGAAGCTCATTTGAGATCCTCTAAAATTCAGGTATCACATGTGGCCATCAAGTAAATCTGTCTGCAAAATAAGTGCAGAACAAGTGTTCTAATTTAGTGTTCTAATTTACCGGCAGGGTCGGCCGTCTGCGTTTTTGTTATCACTATTATTCAGTCCACCTACCTCAATGGGATTCTAACCTATGTCCCTTCACTCTGTGTTAGCAGATAAGTGCTAGGCAGTGTAAAACAGCATTGGTGAAACCAGCACCTAATACCTACCACACAGAGGCTGTGTAACTCTTGTTGAAAGTCAGTTCCTGAAAGTTCATGATTAAAAAATTGGGCGTTTGGGATCTTCAGTTTACTTGCAGCAAAGCGTTCAACATTAGATTAACTCTGCTTTTCATTCATATTAAAATACATGAAATAGATATCAAGTCTGTATTTAATACAGTAAAATGTTATCATTCAAAGTTCACTGTCTGTATGACAAATATTCACTCGAAAAGCAGCCAGAATTTTAGTAAGTCCGACCTGACTAATCTTCATGTTCTAACAGTCACAGATCCCCAACTAATCGTGAGTTAAACATTTGGTCATTTCAGTGGTCCTATTCATAAGAGGTGCTTGCCAAAATATTCTGTACAGAGCATGAAACACGCCACACAGAGTTGTTACTATGACCAGAAAGTTCACACACTCATATTTTTCAAACTATTTAAATCAGAAACACCAAACTTTCATTAAAATGTTTGTAACTCCAGTCACTTCAGTCATGATATGTTCAAACTGAAATTAGCTCACCATTTCCTCATCTTACAGAGTATTTTTAAGGAGCAACAGTGCATCGTGTTATCTGCAGACTGGCTACCAAGCGACTCTTCTCGAGGTACTCTCCTACATGCCCACTACTCATTTTGTGCAGGAACAGCTTAATTCTGATTGGCTGTTGATCTAAACGACCAATCAGAAAGTTCCTTCCAGATCATTCTCGTGGCAAATCTTGCCTTTTCCAATCACTAATTCGATAGTAATAAATGTCAGCAAAACTTCAAGTTCTTGTATTTTGTTTAATCAAATTAAACAAAGTGCAAAATATTCTTCAAATTAATAAATAAATTTATTCTGCCTCTAACTTCCATTCTGGCTGCTGTTATACAAAAGCAAGCGTACACGACATATGTCACCTGAATCATGATTGCAACATAACTTTCCCACGATTTGTTTGTACAAGGTTTTACGAAAAATGAAACTTTAAATTTTGATGTATGTCCCACATACACTCTCTCAATCATTCTCACGCACTCGCAAGGCAAAATATAATCAAATAATAATTTTGACTGAGTTTTGTACTACACAATGCATAGTGACTAAAGTTTTAAAAAGAAAATTCCAAATAATTGATTTTTTTGCACTGATAACATTGGAATGGCTTCAAATGATACTGAAAGTTAATCTGTTATTGTTCCTAACTTGTTTTTTAAATAATAAGTGTAGGCTTTAGGACTTTTAGGTAATTCTCTTTATCTTCAGAATTATAATAAACAAAAATCTGTAATTTTGGCAGCATCATTCCATTAATAACAAAAGGCTATGTACAACATTTGATCAAAATCTGATAATAACTAATATGGATCACTTAGATTTGTAGAGGGTATGAATCTTCATATCAACTGAATACTATGCGGTTCTCAAGGCAGGCAGCATCAGCAGTGACTGTCATCTCGTTATAACTTGCTGTGTTACAACTGGTCACAAAAATTTCATTCTCCAGGACAGTTCACAAGTTCTTATAACTTGTTTACTCAGTTTTTTAAAATGATAAAATAGTTACATGTGTCTGCTGTGTACGGACGCCGGAGGAGCTGGCCACTGTTTGCGAACAGCTGAACGTGTTCATGGTCGCGTTCAGCCATCTTCAGGCTGCTGTATCGGAGTGTAGCGGCAGTGGGGAGTCTGGTGCATTGCATGGTACACCCCAGGTGTTACATGCTTCACCCACCGTCCCTGCTGTCGAGACATCGCGGGTACCGGGCGCAGTTGTGCCACCCTCTACCCAAGGGGAGTGGCGGGTTCAGCGGCGTTCACGACGCACGAGGCGGAGGGTCAATGTGGAGGCCGGCCGTGTGGCATCGCCCGCTCTGCCTGTGAGTGGACATGTGGCCACTCCTTCAGCAAAGTCCGAGCAGGCACACGGGGGTTACAAGTACGACAAAGATCATAGTGACAAAAGAAAGAATATACATAAGAATATTACCATTGCAACAAAACATATTGAGGTATCAAAGTACCTCTACATTAATGAAATCAAATCTGAATGTTGTCTCAGAAATTGTTAACTACTTTACAGAAACACAGTAGAATATTGCTGGTAGCGAGACATTCAGGTGAGCTGCCTTAATGGTTACATAATTCAAGTACCATTACAACCTGACTGCAAATTGTTGCTCATGTTGGCACCAATGACTCCTGCCATCTGGGTACAGAGTTCATACAGGCAGTTGGGGGAGTTGGTGAAGGCGGAAAGACTCGCTCGTGGGGTGGAATCTGAGCTAACTATTTGTAGTATTGTTCCCAGAACTGATCGTGGTCCTCTGGTTTGGAGCCAAGTGGAAGGCTTAAACCAGAGGCTCAGACAATTCTGCGGAGATCTGGGGTGCAAATTTCTCGACCTCCGCTATCGGGTGGAGAAATACAGGGTCCCCCTGAATAGCTCAGGTGTGCACTACACGCAGGAAGTGGCTACAAGGGTAGCGGAGTATGTGTGGAGTGCACATGTGGGTTTTTTAGGTTAGAGAATTCCCTCCCTAGGCCCGACAAGGCGCCTCCTGAGATGCGGCAAGGTAGGAGTAGGCAAAATGCAACAGGGAATAACAATATTAATGTGCTAATAGTAAACTGCAGGAGCATCTATAGAAAGGTCCCAGAACTGCTCTAATTAATAAATGGTCAAAATGCCCACATAGTACTAGCGACAGAAAGTTGGCTGAAACCAGATGTAAACAGTAATGAAACCCTAAACTGAGATTGGAATGTATACCACAGAGACAGGCTGGACACTGAAGGGGGAGGCATGTTCATAGCGTTAAGAAGTGCAATAGTATCGAAGGAAATTGAAGGAGATCTGAAATGTGAAACAATTTGGGTGAAGGTCACAGTTAAAGCAGGCTCATACATGGTAATTGGATGTCTCTATTGGCCCCCTGACTCAGCAGCTGTTGTTGCTGAGCACCTGAAGGATAATTTAGAAAATATTTCGAGTAGATTTCCCCACCATGTTATACTTCTAGGTGGAGATTTTAATATGCCAGATATAGACTGGGAGACTCAAACATTCATAATGGGTGGCAGGGACAAGGAATGCAGTGAAATTTTGTAAAGTGCTTTATCTGAAAACTACCTTGAGCAGTTAAACAGAGAACCGACTCGTGGTGATAGCATATTAGAGCTTCTGGTGACAAACAGATCCAAACTATTTGAAGCAGTTAATGCAGAACAGCATCGATGATTTCAGCCATAAATAGAAATATTAAAAAAGGTGGGAAGATATTTCTGTTTAGGAAAAGTGGCAAAAAGCAGATTTCAGAGTACCTGACGGCTCAACACAAAAGTTTTGTTGGTCGCGTTCAACCATCCTCAGGCTGCTGTATCAGAGCGTAGCGGCAGTGGGGAGTCTGGTGCATTGCATGGTTCACCCCAGGTGTTACATGCTTCACCCACTGTCCCTGCTGTCGAGACATCGCGGGTACCGAGCGCAGTTGTGCCACCCTCTACCCAAGGGGAGTGGCGGGTTCAGCGGCGTTCGCGGCGCACGAGGCAGAGGGTCAATGTGGAGGCTGGCCGTGTGGCATCACCCGCTCTGCCTGTGAGTGGACATGTGGCCACTCCTTCAGCAAAGTCCAAGCAGGCACACGGGGGGAGGGGTATATTAGTGATTGGGAGCTCCAACGTTAGGCGGGTGATGGAGCCCCTTAGGGAAATAGCGGGGGGGGGGGGTCTCATCTGAGATGTGGAGGAGGTCCTGCCGGCGGCGTTAGAGAGCACTGGGTGCACCCTCTAACAACTCTACCACAACAAAGGTCAAAATTTAATAATGACTGTGGTGTTGCTCATGCTGCTAAATATTGCATTTTCGGGCAACAACAAAATTATTATGTGGCAGGTGTCATTAGAGCACAGTTAATAAAGTCATTTCATGTAATAATGAATAAACTAGGCACTCATCTTTTCGTGTTTCCCATGCTGGTCTCATTGTAAAATCATGGCTCAATCATCGAAAATCTAGGTGATGATTCCAAACTCGGATGCAAAGAGACCTAGGTTTTATTCTGCTATATTCAAAAGTTTTAGAGTTGTGTTTCACAAACCATTCTTGAAGATTACACTTTTGGAGGACAATGGTGATGTAAAAAAATAATCAGCACTCCAAATTTAAGTTACACTTCCTTTTTATTGCATTTATTGCAATATCATGTGACACACAAAACATTACTTCACAATACAAAACATACTTGAAAACATCTTCCCCACTGTTAAAGTTCACATTTTATAAGCTGACTACAATATGCATCTTTCCAACATGACGTCCAAGACTTGACTTTTTCAAGTTCCGACTCTCTAACAACTAACTAATAATCACTTACGCACCCAAAAAAAATAGTTACAAGTACGACAAAGATCATAGTGACAAAAGAAAGAATATACATAAGAATAATACCATTGCAACAAAACATATTGAGGTATCAAAGTACCTCTACATTAATGAAATCAAATCTGAATGTTGTCTCAGAAATTGTTAACTACTTTACAGAAACACAGTAGAATATTGCTGGTAGCGAGACGTTCAGGTGAGCTGCCTTAATGGTTACATAATTCAAGTACCATTACAACCTGACTGCAAATTGTTGCTCATGTTGGCACCAATGACTCCTGCCATCTGGGTACAGAGTTCATACAGGCAGTTGGGGGAGTTGGTGAAGGCGGAAAGACTCGCTCGTGGGGTGGAATCTGAGCTAACTATTTTTAGTATTGTTCCCAGAACTGATCGTGGTCCTCTGGTTTGGAGCCAAGTGGAAGGCTTAAACCAGAGGCTCAGACAATTCTGCGGAGATCTGGGGTGCAAATTTCTCGACCTCCGCTATCGGGTGGAGAAATACAGGGTCCCCCTGAATAGGTCAGGTGTGCACTACACGCAGGAAGTGGCTACAATGGTAGCGGAGTACGTGTGGAGTGCACATGCGGGTTTTTTAGGTTAGAGAATTCCCTCCCTAGGCCCGACAAGGCGCCTCCTGAGATGCGGCAAGGTAGGAGTAGGCAAAATGCAACAGGGAATAACAATATTAATGTGCTAATAGTAAACTGCAGGAGCATCTATAGAAAGGTCCCAGAACTGCTCTAATTAATAAATGGTCAAAATGCCCACATAGTACTAGCGACAGAAAGTTGGCTGAAACCAGATGTAAACAGTAATGAAATTCTAAATTGAGATTGGAATGTATACCACAGAGACAGGCTGGACACTGAAGGGGGAGGCATGTTTATAGCGTTAAGAAGTGCAATAGTATCGAAGGAAATTGAAGGAGATCTGAAATGTGAAACAATTTGGGTGAAGGTCACAGTTAAAGCAGGCTCATACATGGTAATTGGATGTCTCTATTGGCCCCCTGACTCAGCAGCTGTTGTTGCTGAGCACCTGAAGGATAATTTAGAAAATATTTCGAGTAGATTTCCCCACCATGTTATACTTCTAGGTGGAGATTTTAATATGCCAGATATAGACTGGGAGACTCAAACATTCATAATGGGTGGCAGGGACAAGGAATGCAGTGAAATTTTGTGAAGTGCTTTATCTGAAAACTACCTTGAGCAGTTAAACAGAGAACCGACTCGTGGTGATAACATATTTGTGCTTCTGGTGACAAACAGATCCAAACTATTTGAAGCAGTTAATGCAGAACAGCATCGATGATTTCAGCCATAAATAGAAATATTAAAAAAGGTGGGAAGATTTTTCTGTTTAGGAAAAGTGACAAAAAGCAGATTTCAGAGTACCTGACGGCTCAACACAAAAGTTTTGTTGGTCGCGTTCAGCCATCTTCATGCTGCTGTATCAGAGTGTAGCGGCAGTGGGGAGTCTGGTGCATTGCATGGTACACCCCAGGTGTTACATGCTTCACCCACTGTCCCTGCTGTCGAGACATCGCGAGCCAGTGGACAAAGTTCAAAACCATCGTACAATATGCGTTAGATGAGTAAGTAGCAAGCAAGATCGTAAGAGATGGAAAAGATCCACCATGGTACAACAACCAAATTAGAAAACTGCTGCGGAAGCAAAGGGAACTTCACAGCAAACATAAACATAGCCAAAGCCTTGCAGACAAACAAAAATTACGCGAAGCGAAATATAGTGTAAGGAAGGCTATGCGAGAGGCATTCAGTGAATTCGAAAGTAAAGTTCTATGTACTGACTTGGCAGTAAATCCTAAGAAATTTTGGTCTTATGTCAAAGCGGTAGCTGGATCAAAACAACATGTCCAGACAATCTGTGACCAGAATGGTACTGAAACAGAGGATGACAGACTAAAGGCGGAAATACTAAAGGTCTTTTTCCAAAGCTGTTTCACAGAGGGAGACTGCACTGTAGTTCCTTCTCTAGATTATTGCACAGATGACAAAATGGTAGATATCGAAATAGATGACAGAGGGATAGAGAAACAATTAAAATTGCTCAAAAGAGGAAAGGCCGCTGGACCTGATGGGATACCAGTTCGATTTTACACAGAGTACGCGAAGGAACTTGCCCCCCTTCTCGCAGCGGTCTGCCGTAGATCTCTAGAAGAGCGTAGCATTCCAAAGGATTGGAAAAGGGCACAGGTTATCCCCGTTTTCAAGAAGGGACGTCGAACTGATGTGCAGAACTATAGACCTATATCTCTAACGTCGATCAGTTGTAGAATTTTGGAAGACATATTATGTTCGAGTATAATGACTTTTCTCGAGACTAGAAATCTACTCAGTAGGAATCAGCATAGATTTTGAAATAGACGATCGTGTGAACCCCAGCTCGTTGTATTCATCCATGAGACTCAGAGGGCCATAGACACCGTTTCCCACATAGATTCCGTGTTTCTTGACTTCCGCAAGGCGTTCGATACAGTTCCCCACAGTCGTTTAAGGAACAAAGTAAGAGTATATGGACTATCAGACCAATTGTGTGATTGGATTGAAGAGTTCCTAGATAACAGAACACAGCATGTCATTCTCAATGGAGAGAAGTCTTCCGAAGTAAGAGAGATTCCAGGTGTGCCGCAGGGGAGTGTCGTAGGACCGTTGCTATTCACAATATACATAAATGACCTTGTGGATGACATTGGAAGTTCACTGAGGCTTTTTGCGGATGATGCTGTGGTATATCAAGAGGTTGTAACAATGGAAAATTGTACTGAATTGCAGGAGGATCTGCAGTATATTGACGCATGGTGCAGGGAATGGCAATTGAATCTCAATGTAGACAAGTGTAATGTACTGCGAATACTTAGAGAGAAAGACCATTTACCATTTAGCTACAATATAGCAGGTCGCAACTGGAAGCAGTTAATTCCATAAATTATCTGGGAGTAGGCATTAGGATTGACTTAAAATGGAAGAACCATATAAAATTAATCATCAGTAAAGCAGATGCCAGACTGAGATTCATGGGAAGAACCCTAAGGAAATGCAATCTGAAAACAAAGGAAGTAGGATACAGTACACTTGTTCACCCACTGCTTGAATACTGCTCAGCAGTGTGGGATCCGTACCAGATACGGGTAATAGAAGAGATAGAGAAGATCCAATGGAGAGCAGCGTGCTTCATTACTGGATCATTTAGTGATCGTGAAAGCGTTACGGAGATGATAGATAAACTCCAGTGGAAGACTCTGCAGGAGAGACGCTCAGTAGCTCAGTATGGGCTTTTGTTGAAGTTTCGAGAACATACCTTTACCCAGGAGTCAAGCAGTATATTGCTCCCTCCTACGTATATCTCGCGAAGAGACCATGAGGACAAAATCAGAGAGATTAGAGCCCACACAGAGGCATACCGACAATCCTTCTTTCCATGAACAATACGAGACTTGAATAGAAGGGAGAACCAATAGAGGTACTCGAGGTACCCTCCACCACACACTGTCAGGTGGCTTGTGGAGTATGGCTGTAGATGTAAATGTAGATATGCACATCCGTATAACATATTGGCCACATCCTTCATGCAGATGCCATATTAGGAGTGTAACTTCCTTTCTTGATACATGAAATTCAGTAATTTTGTGTAACACTTGTCACTTTCTGAAACAATAATTCATTAACTGTTCACTATCATCATTCATCCCCATTATGGTCAGAGGAAGGAAATAGCAAATCACCTCCATTAGGACCAAATATGGCGGTGTAGGTCTTCTGCATGTCTCCCCTATGCTCTGTCGAGCAGCATGGGGCTTCATTTGCAATAGTTCTGTATGGTACATCATGAAACATTTGTCCATATGAAAGGCAATTTCTCCATATGCTAGAATCAAAACAGATTTCCTGATTATCCCCTTGATCATAATAAACTTTACACTTTCTACAGGGAGCAGTTTTCTTCTGAGTCAGCATTATTTTCGCTGGAAAACGTCCTCAGCTTCTGGCTTTTTGCAACAGAGGTTAGATACTCTTGTGCTAGTGTTAAAAAAATGCATTGTTAGAAATTCATTTAGACTTGGGAATTCCTTAGGATTTTGTCTCCGATTTCACAGTGCAAGTACTAGTTTTATGACAATTAGCTCTATTGTCTGAGTCTGAATAAATCACCTTTGAATAGTTTGAGCATGCCTCGCTGTTGCATTGGCACACATTTCTTGCATCACCATGCTTTGCTGCATACTTCCAGTTTTCCTGTTGTTTCCAAAATGCCAGTTTTTTCTTCACTTGATGAAGTATCATATATTGTAGTGTCATAGCCTGCACCATTATTTGAAAGACTCAGATTCTGTTACATGGGTGTCTGATATGTTGTCGCTTACGGAACCCATGAATTGAAGACCAAATACTTGAAGCTCAAATGTAGGCAACAATTTCAAAAATGTACAACTAGTGCCATCTAATGGTATGGCTACAGAACTATTACAGAAAGCAGCATGCTACAGATGAGTAGCATGGTGTGTCAACAGCACTATAATGGCTTCACTCATCATTGTACACAAATGGGTTAAGAATGACAGAGTGAATAAACCTCACACAACCTAACATCTGAACTGCTGAATAACATTTGAACATCTTAATACATCAAAATTGTGTAATTGTCTAAACCTGCAGTTGACTTGTAACTTATTTACAACCTAACTGGCTGCACCAGAGCCTTCAAGAAAATACATGTTTTTAATTAGAATAATTTTCTAAATAAAACATAAATTTAAATAAATAGTATACATTTTAAAAACTACTACTTAAGTATTAGAAAATGATATAACATCTGAAATTGATAGCTCAAATAACACAACAAAAACCATCTGGCAAGTTATAAAAAGGAGGAATGGTAAAAAAAGTAGAGTACAGGACTGACAGAATTAATTCAAGATGGAAATATTGTAAAAAATACTGAGGAAGTTGCTAATATCTTCAATAAACATTTTTTAACAGCTGCTGAAAAAATTGGCTGTGAAGGCTAAGAGAGGATGCAATAGCCCTTCTGCATAAAGGTAACATTGCCAGAGTTTGCTGGATGCAGATAACCTCCATAACAATTAGTTAGATCAATAAGACAATCAGAGGGATGAAGTCAAAAAACTCTTGTGGGGTTAATAATATTTCAACTAAGATGCTTAAATACTGCCATGGCTATATAATTGCAGTCTTGTGTCACATTTTTAATGAATCCCTAAAACAAGGTATTGTTCCATTTAGATTAAAATATGCTTGAGTGAAACCATTTTTCAAGAAAGGTGAAAAAACTGATGTCACAAACTACTGCCCAATATCCCAGCTAACAAGTTTTTCAAAGATCCTTGAGAAACTGGTATTCAGGAGAGTTGTTAATCACCTGAGCAGCCATGACATTCTCAATCAATGTCAGTTTGGCTTCTGGCAAGGCCTGTCAATTGATGATGCTGTTTTTTGTTTCACCAATCAAATTCTTGAAGCTCTTAACAGAAAAGTGGCACCAGTTGGAATCCTATGTAACCTATTCAAGCCTTTTGACTGTGTCAACCATGAAATTCTACTAAATGAAGGAGGCTACTATGGTTTAATTGTAATAATGGGGACATGGATTAAATCCTACTTTACAGATAGGAAACAAAGGGTGATAATTATGGACAGTAATGGAATCCCAGCTTTATCCAAGTGGGGCCCAGTCAACATTGGCGTACCTCAAGCCTCGGTATTGGGACCCTTTCTGTTACTTATATTTATAAATGACCTTCCACACTGCACCACATCAGTGAGCAAGTTCACCCTATTCACTGGCAATACAGGGAACAACCGGGAAACATCTGTGAACAATATATTTGATGACATTCTGAAATGTTTAACTGTAATGGGCCCTTTGCCTTACACATAATTGCATCAACCACACATAAGGACGCCATAAGAGCTGCTTATTTCAGATATTTCCGTGAACTTTTGTCTCATGGAATCATCTTTTGGGGCAACCAGTCCTTGTCAAAAAAGTTTTTATTGCTTAGAAGAGAGCTATACCAATCATGAGTGGTGTGCAACCAAGGCACTCATGCAGGAATCTGTTTAGGAAACTATAGGTATTTACAATGATATCTCACTAAATATTCTCCCTTGTGTGTTTCATTAACAAAAACCACTCTCTCTTCAAAACCAATAGTGAATATCATTGTAACAACACAAGATCAAAAGAGGACTTCCATAGCAACCACTCAAACAATACCCTTGTACAGAAAGGAGTAAATTATACAGGCATCAAAATTTCTCCAGTATCATCAAAAGTCTGGCTCCTGAAACACCAAAGTTCAAGAGCAAACTGAAGGAATAACTAACACAAAAGTCATTCTATTCAATTAGTGAATTTTTTAGTGCATAGGTGCAAGTTATTATTATACAACTGAGTTAGCCATTCAGTGTAAGCATAAGTGTAAACTATTTGTTGCTGTAGTGTTATCTTGTTGCTCAAATACTTTGATACTGTTAATTTGAATGTGTACACATAAGTATTATTTCTGATGCATGCAATATGTTTTTATTTCTTCTAGTGCTCCATGTTGTTACTATGAGTCCTGTAATGAATTGACCATATTGTGTTCTGCCATATTATTAACATAGTAAAAATACTGACTTGTTCCATATCCTTGCAACTCCATTCCTATCAGGATCAACAGATCTCACAATAAAATAAATAACAAATTTTTTTGGTATTTAAGTTAAAGTTCAAATTTTATTCAAAGTTTCTCACATTCAAAAGTTTTTTCTGTAAACTGTTTTACCCATTGCCATGTATGACAACTGATCGAATTAACTTTTGCCTATGCAGAAATATACATAACCTATATTTTGTTTGTGTTGTCATTTTGGGATTTTTTTCTTTAACTAAATGTTTTCAATGAAATTAATTAGGTAACATGTACCTAAGCCCTGTAATAAATTTCAGTCCAAATCATCTTAAATAACTTTCTATAATATCAGAAATTTGTATGTCTCACATTACATATTCAGTAGATTTATAATAAAATACAGCAGTCTATCACAAATTTTTTTGGTATTTAAGTTAAAGTTCAAATTTTATTCAAAGTTTCTCACATTCAAAAGTTTTTTCTGTAAACTGTTTTACCCATTGCCATGTATGACAACTGATCGAATTAACTTTTGCCTATGCAGAAATATACATAACCTATATTTTGTTTGTGTTGTCATTTTGGGATTTTTTTCTTTAACTAAATGTTTTCAATGAAATTAATTAGGTAACATGTACCTAAGCCCTGTAATAAATTTCAGTCCAAATCATCTTAAATAACTTTCTATAATATCAGAAATTTGTATGTCTCACATTACATATTCAGTAGATTTATAATAAAATACAGCAGTCTATCACAAATAGCTAGATCTTCCTTTGTTTAATTCTACCCTTCTTCCTCCCTCCCTCCCTCTGCCCCCCCCCCCCAGCCAACAAAAAAAAAAGGGAGAGAGCAATCATTACTGAATACAATGCTAACTTTTTATGCAATCTTCTGTATTTGTGTCATACATGTGTAAGTTCCTATCATAAAATATACCAGAGATCTGGACCAAATACTTCATTATAGGAATTTTGCTTAACACCCCTCCCATACACATACATTCCAAGTTAAGGAATTTAACTTAGGTTAAAATTTGATCTACAGCAATAAGTCTATCTCTATAAATTTCTACGATGTCGGTGAAGATAGATTGCTACTTATCATGAAAAAGACACATCAAGTTGCAGACGGGCTTGATTAAAAGACACTCACATGTAGCTTACACCCACAGCCTTAATCAGTAAGCCAGCCTAGTGGCCGAGCAGTTCTAGGCACTACAGTCTGGAACTGCACAACTGCTGCAGTTGCAGGTTCAAATCCTGCTTCAGGCATAGGTGCTTGTGATGTCCTTAGGTAGGTTAGGTTTAAGTAGTTCTAAGTTCTAGGGGACTGATGACCACAGACCACAGCAGTTAAGTCCCATAGTGCTCAGAGCCATTTAAACTTCATCAGTAAACACACACACACACACACACACACACACACACACACACACACACACAAGCTAGCACACCTCACACAAACATGACCGAAAATTCCAGCAATTCGGGCAGAATAAAACATCTTGTGGGATGCAAGCAGCAATCTGGCAGGGAAGGGGAAGGGGAAGGGGAAAGGGAAAGGGAAGGGGAAGGGGAAGGGGAAGGGGAAGGGGAAGGGGAAGGGGAAGGGGAAGGGGAAGGGGAAGGGGAAGGGGAAGGGGAAGGGGAAGGAGAAGGACAACGGGAAGGGGAAGGGGAAGGTGAAGGGAAAGGGGAAGGGATAGTAGTGTACGGGTGGGGAGAGAGAGGAATGCTGTCTGATGGAGTGCGCAGGGACTAGACTTCAACAGGTGCAGTATCAGGATGTTGAGAGGCAGGGAGGTGAAGAAAAAGAAACAAAAAATTAGAGTGGGGAAAGACAGGTGGATGCACTGGCAGAGGGCTGCGAATAAACAGGGAGGGAGGTGAGAATGAGGAGGAGATAATAGGACATAGGGGATGGAAACTTTTGGGTGCATGATGTGGGGACAGTATGTTCACATAGGTTGAGACCAGGACAACTACAGGAATGGAGGATGTATTGTAAGGATAACTCCCATTTGATCAGTTCAGAAAAGCTGGTGGTGGAGGGAAGGATCCAAATGGCTTGGGTAGAGAATCACCCATAGAAATTAAGTGTGTTATGTTCAGGTCCATTTTGTGCCACTGGATGGTCTACTTTGCTCTTGGCCACATTCTGGTGGTGGCCGTTGATCCTGGTGGACAGCTGGTTGGTAGTCATACAAATATAAAAGGAGTGCAATGATTGCAGTAGATGTGGTAAATGACTTGGCTGCTTTCATATGTGGCTCGGCCCCTCGTGGGGTAAGATAAATCTATGACAGGACTGGAATATGAAGAGTTGGGTGGGTGGATTGGGTAGGTTTTGCAACTGGGTCTTCCACAGTGATACGATCCCTGTAGCATGAGGTTGGGATTGGGAGTTCCATAGGGATGGATTAGGGTGTTGTGGAGGTTGGGTGGATGATGGAATACCATTAAGGAGGAGTGGGAATTAGCTTGGGTAGGGTGTCCCTCATTTCAAGGCATGATGATAGGTAATCAAAGGCCTGGTGAAGGATGTGGTTTAGTTGTTCCAGTCATGGGTGGTACTGGGTGGTGAAGAGGACACTCCATTGTGGCCAGATTTTGAGGGTTGTGAGGGAAAAGGCATGGGAGATCCATTTGTGGTCTAGGTCTGATGGAAAGTGCCTGTCTATGAAGGTTTTGGTGAGACCCTCAGCATACTGAGAGTTTTAGTCATTGTAGATGTGCCGTCCCTGGGTAGCAAGGCTATATGGGAGGGATTTTTTTGTGTCAATGGGATTACAGCTGTCAAAATACAGGTATTGTTGATAGCTGGGGCTGGACAGAGCTGCACATGGAGCCATCAGAGTGGAAAAGGTCAGCATCTAGGAAGCTGGCACACTGGGTTGAGGAGAAGCACTTGAAGCGAAAGAAGGTATTGAGGTTGCAAAGGAATGATGACAGGGTGTCTTCGTTCTGGGTCCAGATAATGAAAATATCATAAATGAACCTGAACCAGACTAGGGGTTAGGTGTTTTGGGAGGCTAAGAATGTTTCCTCTAGATGGCCCATAAAAAGGTTGCCATAGGAGGCTGCCATGCAGTTGCCCATAGCTGTGACATGGATTTGTTTATACACCTTTCCTTCAAATGAGTAGTAGTTGTGGATTAGGATAAAGTTAGTAAGATGTATGAGAAACGAGGTAGTGGGTTTGGAGTCTGAAGGACATTGTGTAAGGTAGGCCTCAATTGTGGTAAGACCAAGGGCATGAGGGATTTTGGTGTATCGAGAGTTGGCATCAAAAGTGACAAGCAAGGATCAAAGAGGTAGAGGGGTGGGGATTGTGGAGAATCGGTGAAGGAAGTGATTGGTATCTTTGATGTGGGAGGCTAGATTGTGGACGACTGACTGAAGGTGTTGGTCAATGAGCGCCAAAATTCTTTCAGTGGGGGCACAAAAACAAGCCACAATGGGGGATTCAGGGTCTGTGGATTTTGGGGAGCATGTAGAAGGTGGGTGTGTGTGGTGTCATAGGTGGGAGGAGGGAAATGGATTCAGGGGAGATGTTGCAGCAAGAGCCTAAGGCCTTAAGCAGGGATCGAAGATTTTGTTGGTCTTCTGGGATGTGATTACTCTGGCAAAGTTTATAGGTGGAGGAGTCAGACAATTGGTAGAGGCCTTCTGCAAGGTAATCCAACAGTGGTGGAATCTTTGTCTGCAGGTAGGATCATTATGTCAGAATTTGTTTAGAGGTTGTGTGTGGCTGTTCTTTCTTCTGCTGAAAGGTTGGCATTCTGAGAAAGGGACCTGGGGAAGGATGGTGATGCGAAGTTGGAGGTAAGAATTTTCTGGAAGATACCAACAGATAATTAGGGGGTGGGGGTGGGGGGGGGGAGGCAGTGGGGGAGGGGGGATCACAGTTGGATGGTGGTACATACTGGAAGAGGCAGGATGTTGCAATTAGGGCAGTTTTCATTGTAGGAATTGGCGGCAAATATGTGCTTCCATTGCAGGGATTTGGAGAAGGAGAGTAGGTTTTTGACAAGTCTAGCATGGTTAAATTTGGGTGTAGGACTGAAACTTCTATGGAGTTGAGGGTTTGGTGGAAAGATTAAAAACAGTGTATTGGAAATGTTTTGGCTCTGGATTGGTGGAGCATTGGTAGGGAGTTTTGGTGACATGGTGTGTTGAAAAGGTCAGCTAGACAGGGTTTGGCTGCTATGAGGGGTAGACGAGGAGGAACATTGTGAGTATGATAGGAGTTGGATGGTGGTGACTGAGGTGGCAATAGGATATCAGCAGGTTGTGTAACTAATGGAGGTGCTGTCTGGAATGCTCCTCCAGGTGCTGTAGATAAAGGGATTTAATTTCAGAGATGAGATGTATGGAGTAGAGATTGCAGAGTAATAGTATCTTGCAGAGGGAGCAAAGGTGTTTCTGGGATGCCTGTGCCATGAAGATGTGTTTTTGCAGCACCACATTTGTGAGACCCAGGGATTGGTAGAATCTGAAAAGATGTACGTCATTGTGAAAGGTGGGGTGGGATCGAGAGAAAGGAATCTTTACAGTTAGGTCATTTGGGGGGATTCCATGATTTAGCCAGCATTTGAGAAACAGGATGTGGGACTGGGTATTAGTCAGGGAAAGGGATACTTTTCTAAATTGGTGCAGAAAGGTTGACCAAGGGTCCATTGTGCCAGGAATGTTGCTAATCCCTCCAACCAAACACATCCTAATAGCAACATTGAACACTGCCTCTTCCAGATTGTACCACCATCCAACCATTATCCTTCCCCCTCACACCTAATCAACTGTTGGTCACCTTCCAGGAATTCTTTACATCCAACTTAGCCTCACCATCCTTCCCCAGGTCCTTTCTTCAAAACACCAATTTTTCAGTACAAGAAAGAAAAGCCATACACAATCTCAAAACTAATTGACCTAATCATCCGCTATCTGCAGACAAAGAGCCACCACTGTTGTGCTGAACCACAGTGACTACCTGGCAGAAGGCCCATGCCAATTGTCTGACATCTCCACCTTTAAACTTTTCCAACAAAAATTTCAATCTCTGCTTAAGGCCTTATACCCTTCCCAGAACATCTCCCCTGAATCCATTTCCCTCCTAACCCCTATGACAATCCACACACCAACCTTCTATATGCTCCCCAAAGCCAAGAAATCCTGGCTGCCCCACAGTGGCAGTTTATTGCACCTTTGATGACGTTGCCTTCTTTTATTTCTTCATTTGTTGTCCTTGGTGTTGATGTACTGGCTGAAAAAATAGGGGGTGGAAGGCAGAAGTGTCTACTGTAAATGATGTATCTGACATGTGCACATTTGCATTTCACAGTTGTTTACTCTCACTTTTCACAATTGTTTAACTTTTGATAAGCCTCATTAATAGTTTTCAGGCAAACATCCATATACTGCTACATTGGTTTCCTACTGAACATCTACCAGCAGTAAAAACCTGAACACAGAGTTCACAGTTCTTGAAGAATAGAAAGGTACGCATGGATCAGACACAGTCATTGCTTTAATACATGCCCTAGTTGTATAACAGTTGTTTCACAGTCAATTTGAAGCATTGTTGTTATTCTAACCAACACAGGCTTCTCGTCTGAAACTCGGCTGTGGCCTGACTGTGTCAGGATCAAAAAATGGGCCCTTACATATCCTCACAATAATAGTTGCTGAAACTACACATTGTTTGAAGTTAAATTTACAGAAATTACAATTACAACTTAACTCATTAAATTAACTGAATACATTGAAAAATTGGTTATTTTTAACAGTTTCATGTACCACAAGGGTTAAGCTGAATTATTTATTTAAATCATAAGATTAACATATATAGTTATGCCAACAATGCTTTTGACAGACCTGTTAATTACTTGGCTATGCTTTGCTTTGCTTTGCCAACATGTTTCCAACTAGAGCCAAATAAATACTTTAAGAATACTAGTATTTCGTCTTCCAAGTGTTTACAATTATTACAGAGTTTGTACTTGTTTATATGACAACAATAGAATTTAAGTTATGAAACAATTACTGATTTCACCCTATAATGAAAGTTACTAACTATGAATAGTCAAAATAAATTAGAAAATCAATTACGTGCATAAAAATAAGCACAAAATTAGATCTGGTTTTATATTCCTTAAAACTGAGGACAATCCTTTCTCTTTAAAGGAAATACAGATTATACTCATGTATGTTAATGCTAATCAGTTAAAAGTGAAAAAATGAATTTTAAGGAGGCAGATGGCAAAACAAGAGGGGAAGTAAAAATATCCCAGCTTGCATCGTCACAACCTCCAGTGAAAGAATTTCAGCATTCATCGACCAACATCTCCACCCAATTGCCCATAATATAACCTCCCACATGTCAAAGACACCAACCACTTCCTTCACTACTCTCCATCATCCACACTGCTTTACTTATTGGATCCCTACTCCTCACTGTCGATGCCACCTCCCTGTACACCAATATCCCTCATGCCCATCGTCTTACTGCTATTGAACACTAGTTTTTCCAATGTCCTTCAAAATCCATAACCACTACCTCATTCCTCATGCACCCTACTAACTTTATCCTAACCCACATTTACTTCTCATTTGAAGGGAAGTAGTATAAATAAATCCACAGTACAGCCAGGGGCACCCGCATGGCACCCTCCTATGCCAACCTTTTTATGGGCCACCGACAGGAGACCTTCCTACCCTTCCAAAACACCTGACTCCTACTCTGGTTCAGGTTCATTGATGATATCTTAATGATGTGGACCCAGGGCTGACACACCCTATCTTCATTTCTTCACAACCTCAACATCTTCTCTCACATCTGCTTCATGTGGTTCTCCTCGACCCAGTAAGCCACCTTCCTGAATGTTGACCTCCTCCTCTCTGATGGCTCCATCCACATCTCCATCCACATTAAATCCACAAATCACCAACACTACCTGCATTTTGAAAGCTGCAATCCCTTTCACACCTAAAAGTCCCTCCTATATAGCCTGGCTACCAGCAGACAGTGTATCTGCAGTGACAAGTACTTCCTTGCTCAATATGCTGAAGGTCTCACCAAGGCCTTCATAGACAGGCACTATCCTCAAGACATAGCCTGTAAAATGTTATCCCCATGACATTTCCCCTCACAGCCCCATTCCTCCCATTACCCCCAAAAACCAGCCACAAAGGAGTGTGTACTTTGTCATCCAGTACCATCCTGAACTGGAACACCTGAACGACATCCTTCACCAGGGCTTTGATTACCAATCATCTTGCCTTGCCCTGAAATAAGGGACTTTCTGTCTGAGATACTTCTCACCCCTCCTAAAGAGGTGTTCCAATGTTCACCTAACCTACCTCTGCAACATCCTAGACCATCCCCATGCCACGATCAACCCCAACCTTGCCCCAAAATAATCATATTTCAGTGGAAATCCCAGGTGCAAGACCTGCCCAATCCACTGAACCCAGAACTTCCCATTCCAGTCCTGTCACAAGTTTATCCTATTCCATCAGGGGCCTGGCCAAGTCTGAAAGCAGACATATCATTTACCAGTTCTGCTGCAATCATTGCACAGCCTTTTGGGATATGACTACCAACCAGCTGTCCCCTAGGATTAATGGCCACTGCCAAACTGTGGCTGAGAGCAAAGTAGACCACTCTCTGGCACAAAATGCAGCTGGACATAACACACTTGATTTCAATGGCTGCTTCACTACCCAAGCCATTTTGGATCCTCCCTCGATAACCAACTTTTCTGGACTGCACAAATAGGAGTTATCTTTACAACATATTCTCCATTCCTATAATTATCCTGGCCTCAACCTACGTTAACATATTGTCCCCACACCCTCCACCCAACTCTTTCCACCCCCTATGTCCTATCAGCTGCTCCCCATCCTCATCTCCCACCCGGTTTATTTGCAGCCCTCTGCCAATGCATCCACCCATCTTTCTCCACTCCTCTCATTTTTAGTTCCTTTTTTTCCCCACCTCCCTGCCCCATAACCTGCTGAAACTGCACCTGTTGGAGTCTAGTCCCTACACATTTCACCAGACAGCGTTTGCCCCTCTCCCCATCCAGCAGCATGTGTCCCTCTCCCCACCTGTACAGCTACTATCCCTTCCCTTTCCCCTTCCCCATCCCCTTCCCCATCACTCAAGATTGCTGCTCAGATCCCACATGATACTGCATTTCGACCCGAGCTGCTGGGAGAATTGATAGTCACGTGTGTGCAAGGTGTGCTTGCTTTGTGTGTGTGTGTGTGTGTGTGTGTGTGTGTGTGTGTGTGTGTGTGTGTGTTTTTGTGTGTTTGAATATTGTTCCCATGTGTCTCTCTCTTTACTGATGAAGGCTCTGGCCACATGTGAGTGTCTTTTAATCATACCAGTCTGCAACTTGATGTGTCTTCTTTATGGTAATTAGCAATCCATCTTTTCCCACATGGTTAATATTCCTACCTGGAGTTTCTATCAATTTCTATGTTTTTGAGCACTTAATGCTTTATTAAAATGAGATGTTACATTTTATCATTTACAGCTGACTGTGTCGTCTTGGCTTAGGTGTTCACTCTGGTTACTGTTATTTTAATTTAGGTTGCACCACAATAGTTTCCAAGATAAAAACATATCTTGAAATAATAGGTTGTGGAATATTAGATCACACAGAATGCATTGGTCTGCTTATATTATGTCACATAAAGATCTGCTATCAAGACACAAATTGTTATCTTTTTTTAAACTATCAACAGCTAAACTTTGCACAGAATCTATTGGGAGGATAATATGAAGTTCATACAGTCTCTGAATCCAGTAATGAAAGGCCTCCATAAGACACTGTATGTGTAGGTGGAAATTGATCAGACAGGCCACTCTGCATCAAAAAGCCATGGCCACCAACAGTTGTTAAGGACATCTGTCACTATATGAGATGTATTTACATGAAACTAACCATTCAAAACATTGTGGTCTCACTACAACTGCTACTAGGCTTAACCTGCACTTTTCCCCACTTGTTAGACTTTTCCTTAACTCTGAAGGTCATCTACACACTTTTGTCCACAGTGTCATGAGCAATATAGTTGTCTGAGAGATCGAATAGTTTAGGAGATATGATGTCATAAGCACTGAATGCATAAAAAACTACCATATCATGCAAGATATTTAAATTTATTACTTCATTGCTACTAAATTTATTTGCAAAATTTTACCCAGACAGTATCCACATATGCCACTGAATGTACGACAAAAATAAATCATTGTATGACACATCATGCATGACATTTTAATTTATTACATATTTCCTGCTAATTCTATTCACAGCAGATTTTGCTGGTGGTAGGCACATACACCACTGAATGTACCTGCAAAATTATATAATTGAACTGCACACAGTTCAAGAGATATGGCATCATAAACATTCACTGTGTATAAATGAAATTGCAGGGTGTAATTTGCTACTCACAGATGGGCAGAGGTAGGGGGGGGGGGGGAGAGAGAGAGAGGAGAGGAGGAGTAGCACACAGAAAGGAAAGGGGAGGGAATAAACAGGCAGAGGAAGAGGAGGAGATGGACGGAGAGAGGGGGAGAAGGAGAGGGGCAGAGAGATGGGGAGGAGGACATGGAATTACAGGGGGAGGAGGTAAACAGAGGCAGAAGTAGTAGATGAACAAAGGGGGCAGGAGATGATTGACAGAGAAAGGGGAGGAGCAGACTGGCCAAGAGAAGGGGGAGGAAGAGATGGACAGAGAGAGGGGTGGACAGATAGAAGTGTGGAGGAGATGGACAGAGAGAGGGAGGGGTGGAGGTGATGAACAGAGACAGGGGGGACGGATAGAGTGGGGGGGGGGGGGGGGGGAGGAAGTGGATAGAGAAAGTGGGAAGGAGGAGAAGACAGAGAGAGGGGAGAAGGACAAGACAGACTAATAGAAGATTGGAAAAAATAAATACCTGGGCAACACTGCATTTCTCAGTTAGTATATAAATAAGTCTCCAGGCTCAGTTACAGGAAATAATGCTTCATCCCCGAATATTCACTTACATAATAGTCCAACAACTGTCTGTCTCCTAGTATGCATTACTGATGATGAATTATGAACTTTGCCAGCATCTATGCAATTGTTGTTTTGCATGTCTCCTGAGTGCTTATTGAAATCCCATTCCCTACTACTTAATATCATTAAATCATAAAATATATAAGCAAATATATTTTCCATCTTATTGTTCCTTAGTGATTTTGTTTTGCTGAAATTGTGAAAAGTTAGTTATTCCTCAAAGAAAGCTGTGTGTGAATGTTTCATTATTATATAAATTGTTGTAAATTCAGTATTAGCACTTCTCTTTTGTGAAGTAAAAATCATATTGAATGCTCCTTAGGTATTCAAAGTAAGAAATCGGACTTTTTCTTCACATCTTATTTGTTCATTAGAGACAACAATTCCAAAGAACTGACAATGAGCCAAAAACTTAGAAATATTGCAACAAACTAAGCCAAACTACTGGGACATATGTGTGCCACATGAAATGTCACCTGCGATCACAGTTGTGATAACATTTATATGCTTTTTACGGTGAATACCTTTCCTAATTTTGTTATATCTTAAGCTTTAATCAAACAATGGAAAATCCTGGATGGAATGTAACAATATTATGGAAAGGACAGTTGCTACTCACCATAGAGTGAAGATACTGAGTCACAGATAGGCACAACAAAAAGACTCTCAGAAAGTGAGCTTTCAGCCAACAAGACCTTCTTTGGAGGTAGACAACATATATGCACACACACAAACTCAGGCAAATGCAACTCACACTCACACGATTGCAGTCTCTGGATGCTGAGACTACACTATGAGCACTATTGCATATGGGAGAAGCAACAGGTGGTGCGGGTAAGGAGGAGGCTGGGGCAATGAGCAGGAGAGATAGCAGGGAAAGGTTGGGGGACAGTAAAGTGCTGCTTGTGGGAGTATGCAAGGATGAGGGGGAGAGAGGGTAGGGCAGCTAGGTGCAGTCAGGAGATTAGATGGAGGGCAGGAAGGGTGGGAAGGGGGTGGGGGTTGGTTGTGAAAAAAGAGAGAAGTAAAAAGACTGTAGGTGCATTGTTGAGACAGAGGACTGCGTAATGCGGAAAGGAAAGGGGCTAGATGGATAAGGACAATGATTAATGAAGTTTGAGGCCAGGAGAGTTGTGGGAATGTAGGATATATTGCAGGGAAAGTTCCCACTTGCACAATTCAGAGAAGCTGGTGTTTGTGGGAAGGATCCAGATGGCACAGGCTGTGAAGAGGTTACTAAAATGAAGAACCTTGACAAACTGCGGCCAAGAAACAGCGGGACCACCCCATTGCTGAGCATGCTACTCAACACAACATTCTTCATTTTAATGACTGCTTCACAGCCTGTGCCATCTGCATCCTTCCCATCAACACCAGCTTTTCTGAATTGTGCAGGTCAGAACACTCCATGCAATACATACTATGTTCCCATAACCCTCCTGGCCTCAATCTTTGTTAGTCATTGTCCTTACCAATCTAGCCCTTTCCCTATTCCCATTCAACCACTACACAGCCCTCTGATCCACGAATGCAGCCACAGTCTTTTCACTTCTCTCCTTTTCTATTAACTTCTCCGACCCCCCCTCCCCCCTTCTCACTCCTCCACAAACCACCTGAGTGCACCTAGCTGCCCTACCCTCTCTCCACCTCATCTCTGTATGCTCCCACAGGCATGTGAATTATTATATATTAAAAAAAGATACATAGGCCCACACACAATGTTTGTGTGAAGTTTCACAATGTTATTTTCACATCTCATATGGCTGTCAAAATACATAAAGGGCATAAATACAGTATTTCCACATCTAAATTGTTATATAACAATACAAAACACATGTAACCAAAACAAAATGCTAAGAAGAAAGTTCACCTTCATTTTAGGCCTAAATGAGGCACTGTAGAAAAAAGAAACTGTCCAAGTCTATAAGCTGGTTATAATACATGCTAAGTAGGCATCTAGATGTTGAGTTCCTCCTCTCTGATGGCTCCATCCACATCTCTGTCCATATTAAACCACCAACAGTATTTCAACAGCTGTCATTCCTTCCATACTGAAAAATCACTCTAATGCGACCTGGCCATCGATGGATGGCATATCTGCAGTACCAAGAACTACCTTGCTCAGTATACTGAAGGTCTCACCAAGGCCTTCATAAACAGGCACTATCCCCCAGACATAGTCCACAAACAGATCTCCCATGCCATTTGGCCTCAAAACTCCAGTCCTCCCAACACCCCCAAAAACCAGCCACAAAGGAGTGTTTACTTTGTCATCCAGTACCACCCTGAACTGGAACAACTCAACTACATCCTTCACCAGGACTCTGATTACCAATCATCTTGCCTTGCCCTGAAATAAGGGACTTTCTGTCTGAGATTCTTCTCACTCCTCCTAAAGAGGTGTTCCAATGTTCACCCAATCTCCGCAACATCCTAGACCATCCCCATGCCACTATCAACCCCAACCTCGCCCCAAAAGAATCATATCGCTGTGGAAAGCCCAGGTGCAAGACTTGTCCAATCCGCTGAACCTAGCACTTCCCACTCCAGTCCTGACACATGTTTATCCTACCCCATCAGGGGCCTGACCAACTGTGAAAACAGCCACATCATTTGCAAGTTCTGCTGCAACCACTGCATAGCCTTTCATATTTCATATTGGTATGACTACCAATGAGCTGACCACCAGGATGAATGGCCACTGCCAAACTGTGGCCAAGGGCAAAGTAGACCACACTGTGGCACAAAATGCAGCTGAACATAACATGCTTGATTTCAATGGCCGCTTCACTACCTGGATCCTCCCCTCAACCACCATATTCTCTCAACCGTGCGGATGGATGTTATCCTTGGAAAATGATCTCCACTCCCATAGTTATCCTGGCCACAACCTTCAGTAAGATACTGTCCTTACTCCCTCCGCCCAACAGTTTCCACCCCCTCTGTCCCATCATCTCCTCAGCATTCTTGTCTCTTACCCTATTTGCAAGCACCCCCATCTGCCAAACCAGCCACCCACCTTTTCCCACACTTCTCCTTTTTCACTCCTTTTTCCCCACCTCCCTGCCTCACAACTTGCTGATACTGCATCTGTTGACATTCTAGCCCTTGCAGACTCTGCCAGATAGCGGTTGTCTTTCTCACCACCCATACGCTACTATCCCTTCCCGCTCCTCACCCCTCCCAGATGGCTGCCTGCATCCACATGATAGCTGCATTCTGGCCTGATACGCTAGAGTTGGCAGTCATGTTTGTATGAGATGTGTTTGCTTGTGTGTATAAATGGTGTGTGTTTCTCTTTTGGCCTCCCAGATTGTTGTTTATATCCCATGTGATAGTTACACTCTGGCCCGGGATGCTAGAATTGGCCGTCACGTATGTCTGAGGTGTGCTTGCTTGTGTGTATGAATGGTGTGTGTTTCTCTATTGCTGATGATGGCTGGGCCCAAAAGATATGTGTGAGTGTCTGTTAATTGTGCCTATCTGCAACTTAACATGTCACCTTTACAGTAAGTAGCAAATTATCTTTTCGTACATTGCTGATAATGCTGCCTGAAGTTTCCATTGTTTGATCATACTAAATATAATGTATTTTGACTAGATCATGTGGTGTAACACCTAAACTGCATATTTTTGTAATACAAAAAGATAATTTCATAATACTTCAAATATGAAATGTAAACATACAACAGGGTCAAAGACAATGATGGACAAAGTTCCACATAGAGAGAAAAGTTTCCAGTATCTCAAAAATATGATATTTGCACCAAAGCAAAATTATTTATCATAATACCTAAAGATTTCAAGTAAAAACACACACACAGGTTGCTTATTGTAATACCATGGCCAGTTTGAGAATGTTTTTCCAAATAAGCGACTTGCCATTTGATGCCCCTCTCCTACTTTTCCTTTGTACATTCTCACCCATGTTGGTTTTTGCTAATAATTGTGATACACACTGTATAGAAATCTTGCCTTTGGGTGACCCTTTCAGCTTGGCACTGAAGCAGCTGCTACTAATTGTGATACATCCTGTGTAGAAACCTTACAACTGTGACACCTCTAGTGCCCCTCTCAGTTTGGCCCCTAAGCAGTGGCTTGTGTCACTTGTACCTTTAACAGACCCTGCATAATACAAAAATATAATTACTTATCTCTTACTGCCAATGAAAATTCAATTTTTGCAACAAAATTAAATAGTCTGTTTTATTTATCAAAGTACAGTAGAGTCCCATTAATCTGAATTAATTGGGACCAGACCTTGTTTCTAGAATGAAGTATACCAAGCAGATAAGTAGGTACACCATGGTAACAAATGGAAGCAAGTGTGGGAACAATGGCTCACTCTCACTCCCTGCCCTTGTTGTTGTGCATTGTTGAAACCTTTGTAGTGTCTGAGGTCAGTGGACTGCCAGTTGGCTTGCAAAGTGCTTGGTTATGTTAGTTATCAATCACTAGCATGCGTAGCAGTTGTATTGTATTCATTCAGATGTAGTGGTGTACATATTTCTGTCATGAGTAAATGGAAACATACAATGTTACCCTCCAAAGAAAAACTGAATGCTTTGAAGCAGATAGACAATGGTGAGAATGTATCTAAACTGGCAATGGAACTGGGTGTTGGTGAAGCAACCATTTGTGATTGGAAGAAGAACCAAGTGAAACTTGAACAGTATTGTGCAACGTCTTTGGGTAAAACACTCGAAATTCAGCAGACTTTGAAACAGTCCCAGTATGATAAAATGTATGAAGCTCTTTTCCTTTGGTTTATGCAGGAAAGAGAAAGGGGAACTCCTTTGAGTGGAGCACTGGTTCAGGAGAATGCTGTTTACCTAAACAAGTTAATGAATGGTGATGAGTCTTTTAGAGCAAGTACAGGATGGTTGGACAGATTAAAAAAACATCATGGAATCCATCAGCTAACAATTACTGGAGAGAATCTTTCTTCTGACCATGATGCAGTGAAGGAATACTTTGGTGAGTTTGAAAAAATGATAAGAGTGGGAAAGTATTCTCCACAACAAATTTATAATGCTGACAATATTGGCCTTAATTTGAGGGCATTGCCAACAAAAAGCCTGGCATCAAAAGCAGAAGACCATACTCCTGGTTTTAAAGATCATGTGACTTCATTACCATGCAGCAATGCTGCTGATAATCACAAGCTGCCTTTCATGCTGATCAGCAAATCTGCTAGGCCTAGAGCTTCTAAAACCTGCAACAAGAAAGTGTCTGCCTGTGTATTATTGCAACCAGTAAAAAGCATGGATGAGTGGCAAGCTGTTCAAAGAATGGTTTTCTTGGCTAGTTTGTTCCCTCTGTTTGATTGTTTTCTAAGGAACATCATTTGTCTCCCCATGCAATACTTTTGATTGATAATGTGCTATCTGACCCCAGCACTGAGGAATTATGTTATGGAGAAATTGTGGCGAAGTTTTTGCTGCCGAATGTTACTCCACCTCTACAGCCAATGGACTAGCACATGCTGCGAACATTAAAACTGATTTACAGAAAACAATTTTTAAAAATGCTGATCCAAGATGATAGCATTCAATTAGTTGACAAAATAAAAAAGACCAATGTGGACTATGTTGTTTATTGGGCCGCTGAGGCACGGTAGAATATTTCAGAAAATGCTCTGAGAAAATTGTAGAGAAAACTGTGGACATCTCTTGAATTTCAGGACAACCTAGTTGAAAATGAAGAGGAAAATCTACTACAAATGATATAGACAATTGCTGGACGTGAAGAATCTAGTGAAGGAGACGTGGTAAGATCTTATGGGACCAAACTGCTTAGGTCATCGGTCCATAAGCTTACACACCACTTAATCTAACTTAAAGTAACTTACACTGTGGGCAACACACACACCCATGCTTGAGAGGGAACTTGAACCTCTGACAGGGGGAGCTGCGCAGACTGTGACAAGACGTCTCAGACTGCGCGACTACCCCACGTGGCCAAAAGAGACATAGATGAGTGGATGGCAGTGGATGGGGCATGTATTGAGAACCTTACTGACACTGATTTAGTTACTACTGTGACTCAAGACCAGGAAGAAGTGAACTGCTGTGATGGAAGTGACAATGGGCCTGCAAGCAAAAAAGGAGAGCTGGTGCCACACAGTGACACGGCAGAAGCACTTGACCTTGCACTACGTTATTTGGAGCAACAGCCCACTGCTACACCTGCTGATTTGATGTTTATGAGATGATGGTACAACTATGCTTCATATAACAGACAGTCTTCATTACACCAAAAAACAGTGACTGAGTATTTGTCATCTATAAAGTAGGAATAAAATGTCCGCTGTATTTTAGTAAGTTTGACAGCTTTTCTTTCATTGTTAAGCATTGTTTAAACCTAATGTTTTCTTGCCATATTTCTAATACATGTTTACTGTACTGTGTAAATTAAAATAGTGTGTATGTACAGCAATTTACCGCACAGTTTTCCATACTTAAAATAACATATTTCATGTTTGCATTGACCGAACATTCAGATTACCAGGGTTCAGATTAGCAGGACTCTGCTGCATGTAAGGATTTAAAGTACAAAAAACATGTGTCACTTAATTGTTCTACAAGATTAAAAAAAAATATATAAATGGCTTCCACACTGACACTATTGATATAATTTGTAGTTAAGCAGGACTTATTGGTGAGTTTACTTCAATGTTTGTACCTTTATTTGTTCCACATCCCTGAAAAATATCCATATCCATGGAATCTATGAAACGTGATGAATGACTCAACCTAAGTTGAGTTTCCTAGAGAAGTGATTCTGTAGCTTACTAGTAACTGAAAACTTGGTGAAAATATTTTTTTATTGTGTTTAAAGTAGACAACCACATATCTTTCAGAGGTTTCTTTAAGGATCTTGGAATTTTACACTCACATCACAGTACATTTAACCATCAATATTTTTTGTTGGATGTAATGAAAACTCCCATGCTACAAAACATAAGAATAACTCAGCAGAATCAGGTTTCTAAATCTCTGTCCTATCATTGTGGTATATGACCTATCTGAAATCTTCTGATGTCTCCCAGTCTCTTACCTGTGTATAACCTTCTTTCACGATCCTGAATTCAAGTGTTTATAATCGTTAAATTGTGTTCAGATGAAACTTTTATCTGATGGCTTACTCTTTCACTGCTTTTCCCAGTCCATGCTCTCCTTCTATTATTTCTCACCACCTTTCCCTAAATTACTGGATATGAGGTCGGCCTGTTATGTAAGCAACTGTTTTTTATACAATCTCAAAGACGTTTCAGCACCTTTGTACCAGCATCAGTATGTATTGTTTATTCAGTTCTGTAAAATGGTAAAATGTAGACAATTTTTAAGTAATAATTATTATAATGAAATTAGGCCCCAAAACAGTTTTTGTTTGTTGTCATTAGCTCTATTTTTCCACATTATTTGGTTACATAGGACCCTTTATACATAACTGGATATTGGTAACTTATCATACACAGTTAAATGGTGTTACTCTGAGTTTGGCTGGTGAGTTGACAAATCATTTTATCAATAAATGTAATTTTGTTTTATACAAAGGTGCTGAATATGTTTGGGTTTATGTATATGTATAAACAGTTGTTTGAGTAACAGGTGGGCCTGATATTGAGCAATTCTGTCTGCAGCATGGCTACTGAAAGAGCTGTAAAGACAAATGATGAATAGTTTATTTTCTTACTACTTAATTAAAGTCCTCCATCACATTTCAATTGACAGATTTCTTTTATCTCATCATGCATTATTTCAACCTCCTCATCAGCTGCTGAGACTATGGGCATATATACTTGTACTACTGGGCCTTGGCTTTTTATCTATCTTAGATATGACAATGTCTTCACTTTCCCTTTCACAGTAGTTCACCAACAGTCCTATGTTCTTATTCATGAGTAGCCCTACTTATGCATTACCCATATTTGATTATACATTGATACCAATGTACTCAATGGACCAGAAATTCTGTTTCCTGCCACTGCACTACAGTAATTGTCACTACATCTAACTTCAGCTTATCTATTTCCCTTTTTTACAGTCTCTAACATATCTAACTGATTAAGAATCTAACAGCCCTTGTAACATCAGATTTTTTCCGAATGACAAGATCCTCCCAGAGTTTCGAATTGGCGAGTGTTTTACCTCTACAACATTTTACTCAGATGCCATCACCATTAATCCATATAGTTAAACTGCATGTCTTTGGGAATACAACAGCTGTTATTTCCCCTTTCTTCCATCAGTTCACACAACAACTTAAAAAGTCATGTTGACTAATGTTGTTAGGACAGACAAGACAGTCATACAGATGATTGTCCCTGCAACTACTGGAAGAGTTGCTGTCTCTCTTAAGGATCCATATGTTAGTTTGGTCTTCCTGTGTCAATGAGTCATGTTAAGTCACCCCACCATGGCAAGGTCCACGGTTCAAGGAGGGACTAAATCAGGTATCAAAGCAGAAATTGTGATATGAAGCCATGAATTTTATTTAGGTGTTGTGTTACTTGAGTTGTATTATTAGTCCGGTGCAGGAAAGGACTGAAGATAAATTTGGCTAACTTTGCTTTTGAAAATGGTGCAGAACAGTTGCTATAAACCATATCTCTTTAAATTCAACAACTGAATAAGTTCTTACTTAATTATCATGTGTTGAAAACATTGATACTTTGGTTTCAAATATTTTCTTTGATCATCTTGTGCAGGAACTACATGACCTTTGATTAAACAAATGCTAACCTCAGTTTTTTTTACCCTCTTATCTACTGTAGGAAGATCTTTCTGGAGAACTTTACATTATCCTATGAGATAAGTAACTGACATAAAAATGTGTAATTCAACAAACATTTTAAGGTTAGAAAACAATTATGGGAAAACTATGGCACTTTTGAGAGATATAGTAGTCCTATGATCAACTGCATATACACTCATCAAAAAAAAGATTTGCATCACCTCAGTTCCAAGAGTTCTGGAACCTGTACAGAGAATTGGAATAGAGATCAACATGAACATCATTTCCACCCTTTTTATCGCTCGTGAAAACCAAACATTGCATGTTGTACTACCATACAGTGAGACCTTCAGGGGTGGTGGTCCAGACTGCTGTACACACCGGTACCTCTAATATGTGGTGGCCTTGCCATCAAGGTTCCTCTGAGCCGTAATCCATAGGTAGCAGTCAACCACTGCAGTAGTAGCCCTTAAGTGGCCTGAGCGAGGCATGTCACTGACAGTTCCTGTCTCTTTGTATCTCCTCTGTGTCTGAACAACATTGCTTTGGTTCACTCCAAGACACCTGGACACTTCCTTATTGAGAGCCCTTCCTGGCACAAAGTAACAATGCAGCAGACATGGTCGAACTGCGGTATTGACCATCTAGGCATGGTTGAACTACAGACAACACGAGCCGTGTACCTCCTTCCTGGTGGAACGACTGGAACTGATTGGCTGTCAGAACCCCTCCATCTAATAGGCATTGCTCATGCATGGTTGTTTACATCTTCAGCAGGTTTAGTGACATCTCTGAACAGTAAAAGGGACTGTGTCTGTGATACAATATCCACAATCAATGTCTATCTTCAGGAGTTCTGGGAACTGGGGTGATGCAAAACTTTTTTTGATGTGTGTAGATAGAAGTGAGAGGCACTTTTATACAATCATTTCTTTTTACACAGGCTATATAATTGGTATTCTGGAGGATATATTTAATATACCGTGAGCTGGTATTTCCTAAAATTTTGGATCAATGTTCTTCTGTTTGGTTAAACCATGGACTCCATACAGTTAGCAGTGTGAGTGTACTTACTGAAATGCTTACAACATATAACTTGTATACTATTTCATGACGGAAAGTTGTGTAGGGCATCACAGCAAGTCAAGTTCCTTGTACTACATGAAAACTTCTGTTTCTTAATAACAAACTTTTTTGGTAATTATTTGTGGTGTTTAGTTGCTAGGTTCTGATCATGCTACACTTTTAATTACTCTGTTCTTTAATAGCTTAACTGTACAAAAATTTAAAATAACAGTAATAATAATATTTTGGAGCTGCCACAAGTTTTATACAGCATTCCATTATTGACTTGTTTCACTCATCACATGCAAGCATCTTTAGAACTGTGGGAAATTACAGCGTGTTACACCAGCATAAAATGAAATACAGCTTCAAATTCAACTTACAACCCAATAACTCACATTTAGTAGCCAACAGCCACACATTAAATATATCTGAACATGTACATCTCTGACATTAGACATAACCTGGAGTAGCCTGACTGTGTTACAACTATTGTAAGCTCTATAATCAGTTACATTCCAACAGTGGCAGCTCGTGAATATGCATTTTGGGTGTTCACAAATTTTTGGACTCAGATAAATGCTTATCAACATATCTAAACTACAGCATATACCACCACCAGTAATAATAATAATAATATGCACAACTTGTCTGAAAAAAGAAAGGATTGTTCTTGTGGAATTTTGTTATTTTGTACATAATTAAATACAGTTTATGGCAACAACTCTCCATTTTGCATTTTTGCATAAGTGGGAGTTTTTGTGCTTTTTTATTTTTTCAGACAAATGTACAAGATCCTTAACATACATATTAGTTAATGAATTAGCTTCCAGGCCAAAAATCAAGCATTACATTCTTATATTGCAACAACTTATTCCTATTATACATTTCTTTGTTAAATAATCGCTTGCAGTTGTGCTTATTTGATTTCATCAATTTCCCAGTCAACAGATCTGGTACAGGAGGCCATAATTGCTTTGCAGCTAACTTTTCCTGGTAATTTTTTCCATTAGCACTTAAAACAGATTCAGCAGGGTTCAGGTTGACACTGCACATGAAAGCCGATTCCTGCACTGTGAACAACCAACTCCAAACACAAACTGTCATTTGTGGAAATGATTAAATTCAAGTAATACTGTCTACCAACATGACTATTTAACTGGATAGATAAAACATCTACTCACCAAGCAGGGCAGAACACATACACATAAAGGACTGTTGTGATTGGCAAGCTTTCAGACCCTGTGGGTTCTTCTTCAGGCATAGGGGTTGAAGGGGAAGGAAAAGGACTGGAGAGATCTAGGAAAAGGGAGGGGGGGTTACTGGGAAAGTCATCCAGTCAGGGGAGATTTACCGTACGGGATGAGAAGGAAAGACTGATTGTTGAGGACTGCAGCAGATCAGATTTGAAAACCTGAGAGCTTAAAGGTGGAAGACAGGATAATAAGCAAGACAGAGATTACTACCAAAACATCATGTACAAGTTAATAAGGCTGAGAAGCTAAGTGCATTGTATGTAGGGGGGAGGGGGCAGCGAAAAACAGATGGAAAAGACAATGCTAGATGTAGGAAATTAAAACAGAGTGAAGCAAAGAGTAGTTACAGTGAAGAAAAGCTGAAATGGAAGAAATTAACGTAAATTAAGGCCAGGTGGGGGTGAGAACCAAGGACATGCGGAGTTGCGAGAAACTGGTGGCTGGGGGAAGAATCAAAATGGTGCGTGTGGTGAGAAAGGCGCCGAGGTCATGAATGTCATGTTGTAAAGCATGATCTGCAGCAGGATATTGTGAGTTGCTAGTATATACCCTCTGCCTATATCCATTCATTCTAATTGATAATTTGATGGTAGTCATGCCGATGTAGAAGGCTGAGCAGTGTTTACGTAATAGCTGGTATATGACGTGTCATTTTGCAGGTGGCTCTCCCTTTGATAGTATATGTTTCGCCAGTCCAGGAGGGTGCACAGGGCAAGTCTCACAATGGGGACAGTCACAGCTGTAGGAGCCATAGGGTAGGGAGATGGATGCTGAAGGATCATACGGTCTGACAAGAATATTGCGGAGAATGGGAGGGCAATGGAAAACTATTCTAGATGTGGTGGGCAATATTTCAGACAGAATGGATCTCATTTCAGGGCATGGTTTTAGGAAATCATGGCACTGTTGACATAGCTGATTAACACATTCCAGATCAGGATAATACTGAGTCACCAATGGTGTGTTCCGAAACTGTTTTGTGGACGGATCAGCAGTAACAGGATTGGATGTGATGGCCCGAGAAATCTGCTTTTTAACTAGAATGGTGGTCGGGGATTATGTGCAGTGAAGGCAGAAGTGAGAATGGTGGTATATTGCTCTAAAGAGTCTGCATCTGAACAAATATGTTTGCCTCGAATGGCAAGGCTGTATGGGAGAAAATGTTTGACATGGAAAGGATGGCGCTGTCAAAATGTAACTACTGTTGTTTGTTGGTAGGGTTAATGTGGATGGAAGTGTGTAACTGGCCTTTGGTGAGAACAAGATTAACATCAAAGGAAGTGGCATGGGATTCAGAATAGAACCAAGTGCAATTTAATTGGGAGAAGGTATTCAGAGATTCCAGAAATCTTAGCAGATCAGCCTCACTTGTAGATCCCAGGAAAGCCCCTTCCAAGCAACCCATGAAAATTCTGATGTGACCATACCCCTGATTTGTTTGTATGTCTGTCTCTCAAAGGTGAAGTAGTTGTTGGTAAGTATAATCTTGATTAATGTGAGTAGAAAGGATGTCATAGGTTTGGAATTAGGTGGGGGCTGAGTGAGGAAATGTTCAGCAACAGTCAGATCTTGCACATGGGGGATGTTGGTATAGAGGAAGGTGGCATCAGTGGTGACAAGTAAGGTGTGTGGTGGGAGTGAGATGGGCACAAATTTCAGACGATCTAGGAAATGGTTGGTATCTTTGATGCAGGAGGGGAGTTCTTGTACTATGGGTTCCAGGTGTTGATCAGCTAAGGCAGATATGCATTCGGTGGGTGCTTTGAAGGCAGCAAGTATGGGATGACCAGATGATTGGATTTGTGGATCTTAGGAAGAAGGTGCATGGTTTGGGTGGGGTGAGAAGTTCTATGGATTGAGGTGTTAGCCCTTGTGAAGGGCTGAGGTTTTAAGGAGGGACTACAGGTCACTTTGAATCACAGGGATGTGAACTTGATGGCCGATGCCATATGTAGAGATGTCAGTCAACTGGCGTAGACCTTCACTAACATACTCCTTTCAGTCAAGTACTGCAGTGGTAGACCCTGTGGGTGCTGGAAGGATAATGATGGAGTCATAAGCTTTCAGGGAACATAGAGCCTGGAGTTCTGCAGAGGACAGATTAGGGTCATGTTGTAGGGACCTGAGAAAGGGCTGTGATGCAATGCTGGATGTGAGGAATTCTTGGAAGGCTTGTAAGGGATAATTCTGAGGTAGTGGTGGTGGATCAAGTTGGGATCATGGTCTAAACTGTTCAAGGGAGGGTTCAATGTCAGGTTTGCTGTTGGAAAGGTTTTGGGGTTGGGTTGCAAAGTGATATTTCCAATGGATATTATGTGTGAAGAAAAGGAGGTCCTTCACCAAAGCAGTATGATCAAACGCAGGTTTACGGCTGGAAGTGAAGCCCTTAGATAATACAGATAATTCAGAAGGGGAGAGTGCTTTAGATGAAATGTTAAGGACACTGTACTGTTGTGATTGGTTCTTGGTATTATGGGTTATTCTTGGTCTGGAAGGCAGTGGTGAAACCTGTGGAATGTTGGCCAAACTTGGTTTGTAAGAGAGGAGTGGTGGTTGATGGTGTGGCTGTTTAGGGAACTGCAGAAGGACAGGATGGGAAATACCACTGTTCAGGTAGTTTAGGAGAAGTTGGTATAGCTATTTGAGGTGAAGTGTGGCATGTTGCAGTATGAAGTTGGCTTGGTGGATGATACCATTCTAGGAAACATGAGGGGCAGATAACTGTAGGATTTTGCAGGATAGAAGTCTCGTAGAGTGGAAATTTGCTGATGAGGCATATAGGTCACAGATTAGCTGCATAAGAGCAAGAGATTGCTGTATTGGAAAATGTAGAAGAGTTTGGTGTAGGATAGGATTGCATCCAGAAACGGGGACTTTCGGTATTAGGCCTTTTGGAATAACTCCAAGTGACAAGTGGGCTCCAAGAAACAGAATGTGGGACCTTAGTTTTGATAGTGCAAAGGCATTTTTTTTGGAAAGGAACGGATGCAATATGAGATAGGGATTCATCATGGCAAGACAGGACAGTTTAGAGTGTTAAAAATCATGAGAGTGGCAAAAATGTAAATAAGCAGAGGGTTGAAAGGATAGAAAAATGGAAGGAAAGCAATGAAAAAGGTCGTAAAAATTGGAAAAATTCATACAGAAATTGTTAATAAGAGTTAATGAGTGGGCAATCTACATTGTACAGAAAATGATAAAAAGAAAAAAAGGGAATAATCAATCAGGGAAGTTGTGAAAAAAATCGAATTTTAAAAACTGGGTAAACAGGAAGCAAAAGTCATAGGAGAAAATGTAAACAACTTAGCTTGTAAATTAAAGTGACGTAAGAGATAGCAATAAAAGTCGATCAGAGCGAAAAAAAACTACAAAATCTTGAAAGAATTACGTATAGACAAGATAAGTGTGTGGTGGAAAAGAAAATACCTGTCAAATTTGCAAATGAATTGATGACAGATGATCGGGAGAAGGCCAAGCAATGTATTGAACTGTAAACTGTTGTATGCAAGTTTGTAAATAACAAAGAAATTGTTAAATGCAAATAAAAATGAAAATGAAAATGGAAATCAGTATTAGAAAAGATGTAGGGTTAAAGTGCTGATTAATCTTGGTGGTACAGAAAAATAAATGAATGGATTAGCACATAAGGCAGAAAACAGGTGACGTGACCTTGGCGCCTTTTCACAACAAGTGGCATCTGGACTCTTCCCCCAGACTCCAGTTTCTCAGAACTCCACAGGTGGGAACTAGTACTACATGTCCTTGATTCTTGCCACCCACCTGTCCTTAATTTATGCTAAATTCTTCTGTCTCAGCTTTTCTTGAGTGTAACTACTCTTTTTGCTTCACTCTGTTTTAATTTCCTACATCTTGCATTGTCTTTCCCATCTGTTTTTCGCTGCCCCCTCCTACCTCTGTTACATACAATACACTTAGCTTCTCACTCTTATTAACTCGTGCATGATGTTTTAGTAGTAATCTCTGTCTTGCTTATTACCCTGTCTTCCACCTTTAAGCTCTCAGGTTTTCAAATCTGGTCCGCTGCAGTCCCCAACAACCAGACTTTCCTTCTGATCCTGTATGGTTAATCTCCATTGGCCTACAGTTCCGGGTGACTTTACCAAAATGTACCACTTTTTTGTAGACCTCTCCAGTCCTTTTCCTTCACCTTTCTTCCTTCCCCTTCAACCCTTCTGCCTGAAGAAGGAGCCACTGTCTCCAAAATCCTGCCAATTGCAACAGTCTTTTATGTGTGTGTGATCCGCTGTAACTTGGTGAGTAGATTTTTTTATCCATCCAATCAGTAGTTGATTGTTTTCATTGTTATGTCTACCAGCATGCTCAGACTACAATATAAATGAGGTGCTGAGAACCTTAAGGGCCAGCATGCTGTCTTTGATGCCACATTTAAATTAATATCAGAGGAACCAGTGAGACAGATTTTTGTGAATATTGACATACACAATGTGGGCCTATGTCATATATAAACCTCATCCACCATAAAATCAACAGATATCAGAAGAATGAATAAATGCTACAGTCAGATATCAGAAACATGAATAAATTATACAGTCTCACAGTTGATGATGATGTACTTTATGGTTCTCAGTGCCTCAAATGTATTACTGTACGATGAAATCCAAATCTTAATGTACTATGTCTCATTCATAATCCCACAAAATATTGTTTTCTATAAGTATAACTATAACATATACTGACATCCAATCTAACTTTACTACACAGTGGGTGAATTGGCATATCTGAAGAGTGTGCTGCTGCCTAGAGGGATTTATGCCAAGCTAATGGGGATAAAAGTCTGCTGCAGTGTGCTGACATCTGGTGCCATTAACGTAAACTTGTAGTTGAGTGGTAAGGGATAGCTGTGGATGCTATGAACTGTGTGCATTGTTTAATAAATCAGTATGTATTTGGTCAGTAAGGCAATTACATCACACGACTGGCACACGCGCAACATTTCCTTAAAATATGCACAACCGAAAGTGTGCTAATGACCCTGGTGCCAAGTTTCATGGAGTCTATAATTTAGCAGAGCAGCAGTGTAGTACATTGCAGTACATTTAGTGTTATATATTTCAGATTACTGCATCTACATTATGTTTAACATCATTCAAAGAAAAATAACCAATAAATCTACAAGGAGTCAAAAGTTAGGATGCTCACATGCATCACGTGCTCTTATTCAACAACTGTCACTGCATTCAAAGATATATGAGTGAGACATTTCATTTCTTGTTGGGTGGTCCAAAAACCTATTAATACACAACTTGTTGAAAACTATCTCACTAAGCCTAATGCAATTACATAAAAAAAAGTATTGTTGAGGGATAACAAATAACCACCACTTTTACATACATTAACATACATGTGACAAAAATTCATAATGAGTTATTAAGAGACATTTAAAGTGACATGGTGGAATCACAAACTGAAACTATAAACAGTTCTTTTTTTGTGTAATAATATCTATATTTTTATTTATTTATTTATTGAGTCCTTTGATCATATGTAGTACAGTGTACAGGATGATATTGGACTTATTACTAGGTGCAAAATGACACATATTTAAATAATCACTTTTCAACATGCTACCAATTTCAATAGTTGTAGTTCTTACAATGATACAATGTTAAAAATTACAGTAGCTTTAGTTCTTAACAGTTATTCTGGTCCAAGTATTCCTTTACTGAGTAGAAACAGTGGTACTGTAGATATTCTCTGACAAATCTTTCAAAAGCACTAATATTTTGTAAGCATTTTATACTATTTGATAGTCTATTATAGAGTTTAATACCCAGATAGCATGTACCTTTCTGATACAAACTGGTATTGGCTGGGGGTACATGCAAGTTATATTTTATTCGAGTATTATAATCATGTATATCTTTGTTTTTTTAAAGTATTATCATCATTTCCAATCATATACTTTTTTACATACATTAGTGTGTCAACAATAAACATACACAGTAGAAGTAGTATATTCAGTGCTTTAAATATTGGTTTGCAGGACTGTCGAGCACCACTCCCTGTCATAATCCTAATGGCTCTTTTTTGTATTCTGAATGTCCCTTGAGGTGCTGGGGAATTTCCCCAGAATATGAGTCCATACTTGAGATGGGCATTGAAGTACACATAATAGGCATACAATATTGCCTGTTCATTTATGCATTGTTTGAGAACCCTAAGAAGATAACAGCCTGTGCTCAGCTTGGCATTAATTTGTTCTATGTGTTTGTCCCATTTTAAGTCTCTTTGTATCCAGATGCCGAGAAATTTTGTAGCCTCATCATTTGCAATAGGGTGGTGATTGATTTTTATTTCTGGATACATCAATGTGGTGTTTTGGTGGTTATGGAAATTTGAGACTACTGTTTTGTTGTAGTTTATTATCAACTGATTTTCTGCTGTCCAGTTACTTAGATGTTTTGTAACTGTGTTTACTTCTTCTTGTATATCTTCATTTTTTGCTGCTTTTACCAGTATTTTTGTGTCATCAGCAAACAGTATTACTTTGTGGGAATCAATATGTATATCCAAATCATTGATATATAACAAGAAAAGTAGGGGTCCCATTACCGACCCTTGTGGTACCCTGTAAGTGATTGGGCTTTCTGATGATACATATTCTGTGATTATTTGTGCTTTATCATCTATATGTCTGTTGGATACATTTTGTTTACGGTCGCTGAGAAATGAACGAATCCAATCATTTGCCAACCCCCTAATTCCATAGTGCTCTAGCTTCTTCAATAGGGTTTTGTGGTTTACCATATCAAAGGCTTTGGTTAGGTCCAAAAATATTCCTGTTGTTTGTTGTTTTTCATCTATTGTTTTTAATACAGTAGATATGCATTCATAGATTGCTGTCTCCGTTGATTTCTTGCTTCTAAAGCCATGATGAGTATTAGATAGCACACTATTTTTGTTTATAAACTTTAACAACGTGCTACACATAATTTTTTCTATTACTTTTGAGAAACAGGATGTTAATGTAATGGGACGATAGTTTGTTACTTCATCTTTGTCATCAGCTTTGAAAATAGGGATGACTTTTGATGTTTTTAGTTGATCTGGAAAGATGCCTGACTCTAGGGAACAGTTGCATAAATGAGTAAGGGGGTCAATTATATTTTGTATACAGAGTTTTAGGATTCTGTTTGGTATACCATCAATTCCTGCTGAGTATGTTGTCTTTAGTTCTCTGACAGCCTTCAATGTCTCCTCCCTGCTTACTTGGTCCACAAACATTGAAAATTTATTACTGTTGTACTTGTTTACCACTTGATGCTGAGTTGAACTAAAATTAGTTTTTATTAAATTTTCAGCTATCCCAGTGAAGTATTTGTTGAATATGTTTGCTGTTTCTGTAGGCTGTAAAATCTTTTTATTGTTGTGTATCAAGACAATGTTCTCCTCAGTTCTCTTATTTTTGCCAGTTTCGTTTTTAATGATGTCCCACGACTGCTACATAATAATACCATTAGAATAAACCTAAATTGTGGATTAAACATACCAGGTAGGCACAGCAGCATAATTTCTCTTAAGTCTATGGCTCATTATGATGTAACCATATTATGAAAAGGAAAGTTGCTACTCATCATATAGCGGGAATTCTGAGTCACATATTGCCACAAACAACAACTGCAGTTGTGTGTGTGTGTGTGTGTGTGTGTGTGTGTGTGTGTGTGTGTGTGTCATCTATTGTTGATGAAAGCTTACTGGCTGAAAGCTTTATTTGTGACAGTCTTTTTGTTGTGCCTATCTGTGACTCAGCATTTCCACTACATGGTGAATAGCAACTTCCCTATTCATAATATTGCTACATTCTATCCTGCATTTTCCGTTGTTTACTCATTATGGTGCAATACATGGAAAGTTAGTTATTTACAACATACTTATTTGGTACAATAACTGTTTTAACAGAAGTATGCCTGCTACAAATCAGTGCAGACTCTGTTACAGAGTGAAAATTCATTATGGAATAGTAATATATTATATAAAACACTTGAGATCTAGCAGTATATTCATATCATTTCCTATTCAACTCTGAATTTTCTCTTTTTCTTTTTTCTAATACACATCTTAGTATTTGCTCAAAATATTGCTTATTGATTAACAATAACTTTGTTTGATTGAAACCTTAGCCACTCCTAGACAAACATTTACAATCATTTTACTGTCAATCACGTGATGGAATGAATGTTCCCTGTAATCTGGGCTCTGGGGTCACATTTGGATCATTCTAGTGACTGTCACAGAAGACCAGCCTAGCTCACAGAATTTCAGCATAGTTCAAAATCTGCAGCATTGTCCTTAGAGTCAAATGGAAGGCATGAAACAAAGACTTCAGAGGTTATATGACAAGGTAGGCTGTGACTTCCTGTAAGATTGGGAACTGTAGTGTCCCTCTAAATGGATCAGGGATGCACTGCACATCAGAGACTGTTAAACAGGTAGCTCACTGTTTGTGGTGGAGCACACCTAGCGATTTTAGAAAGTGAGTCTCCATCCAGTCAGCTAATCAGAGAAAAAATAGCTGTTAAAGGTAAAAAAAAATGTGTCCCCCCCCCCCCCCCCCCCCCGCCCCCAACTCATGAGGAAGAGACAGTTAAAATTGTAGCAATCAACTGTTGAAGCATTTGCAACAAAGTGCCATTATTTGAAGCGTTCCTTTAGTGGATCTCAGTTTATACTAAACTAAACTCCGTCCAAACACGCCATGAAGACCCAAAGTTACTGACCGGCCACCGTGTCATCCTTGGCTCACAGGTGTCACTGGATGCAGATATGGAGGGGCATGTGGTCAGCACACTACTCTCCTGGCCGTTTGTTGGTTTACGAGACCAGAGCTGCTACTTCTCAATCAATTAGCTCCTCAGTTTGTCTCACAAGGGCTGAGTGTATCCTGCTTACCAACAGCACTCGGTATACTGGATGGTCATCCATAAAAGTGATAGCCGAACCTGACAGTGCTTAAATTCAGTGATCTGATGGGAAGTGGTGTGACCACGGCAGCAAGGCCATTGGCTCCATGTGAGACTAGGTACAGAAATATAGTTAAAACCCAAAACTGATAGTAGTGAGAGTTTGAGATAAATCTAAGTGTATGTCAAAAATGACAGGGCAGCAGAAATGGAGGTGGTGTGTCACAGTAGACAAAAGACTCAAAACCAATGAGACAGAAATTGAAGCTGCATGGGAGATTCTGTGGGCAAGACTCAGTATCAAGAGTAAGCATGAAACTTATTTTTAGATCTTTCTATCAGTCATTAGACTAACCCCAGACATAACCAGAAAGTTTAAGAGAAAACCTCAGTTCACTAGCACAAATGTTCTCCAATTATGCTGACATTGCTTCATTTAGCATTGGATAGTGTTGTATACACTGTACAATATTTCTATGAAAAAGCTGCTCACCATCTTCAGGATCTACTGGTGCATTGCTATCGGGGATTGGCAGTTAATGTGCTGACCTACCAGAAAAGTACAGGCAACAGAGAGCACAGCTACAGTGTCATCATAGCTGAGTTTTAGATGGCCTCAACATCCAGAGTCTACTGCTGAAGAAATGGGCCATGGTCTTTACATGCATGAAATGGAAAAAGGGTGACTTGTACACAAAAGGGCCAGGTATGGTGCCTGGCTTATGGTCCTGGTTTTAATTCCCCGTATGTGTTAACTCATTATATTTATTTTTCATGGCCAATGATACTTTAGTGCTGGTTCCCATGCTTTTCTGAGTTGAAATCATATGCCTATGTTAATTAAGTTATTAGTTATACTAAACTTGACCAATTCTTTAACAGTCAAGTCCCAGCACATGGAGGTGAGCGAGAGTATCCTTGTCTCTCCATATTTCATGCTGTGTCCCATGTCAAAGCAGAGTTCAGCAACAGCATATTTTTCTCGCTGACCTAATCTGGTGTGACATCTACGTTGATGACATCTGCCTTCAACAGTGTAACAAGTCTGAAAAACTGACCAATGTAAGTTTTCCCGCACTGGGACAGGATTTTATATATTCCTTGTCTCCACAGACCTAGATCATCTACAATGGAATTCTGCATCATTTGCATTCACTTTGGTGAAGTGAAGCATTGCCCAAATATTTACTGAACAGATAAGTGATGAGTGGCATGAAAAAAGTTTATTTAAGTATTGAATTGGTATAGCCTGCTGTTCGGATGTGTGTTTCACTTTCATGCATGTATTCTGGAACAGATGGACACAGCATATCTGCAAGCCGAGACTACGATATAAATCTTACTATGATCTCGGTACTTGAAGGTTGGCTGGTTTGTTCCGTGTCATCAGAGCCTGAGTTGGAGATACAATATAAACCATGGAAGAAGAACATCCATGACAATGCCAATGGCGTCACAGTGAAACATAACAGCCCATTGAGACCTATTTAAATGAACAATTCCCAGTCTAATTCAGGATTGCACATGTAAACAAAATATGTAACTCATCCAGAAAAACTTATAACTGAGAAAATAACAGTGTAATCTATTTCAGTTCAAAGTGTAGAAGCTCTGTAAATGAAGGGAATAATTCCCGTGAAGGGAGTCTCGAGTAATTAATAGAAAATATAAATGTATTATTGTAATTTCTTATTTGAGAGTTTATTCTCGAAAGCATTAACAGACATGTACTAATATCGTAGTGTACTTACTGTACTGAGCAGACATACGTTTATATATGTATTTTCAGTTATTTTGTAAAAAGTTAATTGTTAAATAATCAAATGTTCATCTTAACAATGCCAAGGATTGTTCGGGATTGTTAAGAAAGTATAAAGGGTGGCTGCCATGTTAGCAGAAGGGGTCAGTCTGGTTTTGGTTTTTGAGCAGTTGCATGTAACTGCTCTTTTTGTATTGTAAGTATTGTTTGCCTTTGTAATAATGCTTTAACTATGTTTTGAAAGTATAATAAATGTATTTAAAATAACATAATGCAAGATGATTTTTAATTTTAACTTTTCTGAAGTTGGAATTTTTACAGCACCTGTCTCCAGGAGTTATGCAGCAACAGATTGCCTGATACAATGAGTAAAACAACCCCTAAGAACGTTATAACAGGCACAAGAGTAGAACTGCTACCTGTATCTTCAATTGGTTTCTGTTAACTAGGACAGACAAAACACATTTGTGACGTTCCAAATTATGAGTCAACTTTGTTATGCATCATTGTTGTATATGAGAGCATAATATACAACATATTCCTTATGAGAAGGATCACATTTACTTCAAGAATTTGTATGTTGGATTGTACTGCTAACTTCTAGCAGTAATTGCAGGGCTTTGAGAAATGAAGTATGATCAGGAGATATTGGTAAGTGTGAAGAAATAACAAGTTGAGAAAAAGTGGGTAATAGGAAACCATAGCTCCCAAGCAGACTTTACCTCACTATTCAATATAATGATAAATAAGCAGCAGAAAGCCTTATGTGGTGATCAGTGACAACAACACACAACAAATACAGCAGTGAGTAAAAAAGTTAGTAAAAAATAAGAATATTGACCACAAATTTGAATGGCTGAAGAATATTAATAATTTTTGTACAGGATTTACTGGAGTTGACAGCCGTTGCCCTTAACAACACAGGTCAACAGCCAAGATTAGACTGCAGTGCAAAATCAACTGTCAACACAGGGACTTAAGAAGATTGAGAAGATTTGAGTAGTCAATGAACAATTATTAAATCCTTCAACTACAAATACAATAGTGAAGAAACGAAATAGTCCATGAGTTGGATGAATTTCACCTACTGCTACAAGGGCTTCAGTTGTATTAATCCCACAACAAGTCTACAGGAGCCATAGCACATCACAGCTGTGGCTTGTGTACCTACAGCAATGGCAGCATCTACGGCACACTCACCACTCAGTCCAACCAACACACTACTCTGGCTCCAGCTTCCTGCACATGTCTTAGCATGGTGAGGTTCTGTTTTTTTTTTTTTTTTTTTTTTTTTTCATCGTGTTTGTGCATGAGGGTTGTGCATGTGGATTCATAGCCAGAGTTTGTGGGTGTACAACAGCATTGTGGCTAGTATTGTTACAGTAGTTTGAAGCTAAGTTTAATTAAAAACATATTATTGTATATATTGTATGCCCTTGGTGACAAGAAGTGTGGAGGCAGAAGTGCCACAATCATTTAAGACATTTGGTGCACAGTTAAGTACTGACAAGCGTGTAGTACAGAGGATACTACATCAGAATTAAAAAATAAAATAAAAGGAGCAAACAACACATTCGAGCAAACAAATACCACACTCAAGCAGCACATCAACAAGTCACGTAAAGAAAAATAAGAAAATCAAAATAAAATATCACAATTGCAGGTGACACTATCCATCTTAACAAAAGAGTTTAACTCGAAGATTATGATGCAGTGCAATGTAGTTCATAAAGAAGTGAATGAGCAGTTTAGAGGTGTGGACAAGGACTTGAACAATTAAAGGAATTGAATGAGCAAGATTTTAACACAGTGTATGAACAAATCTCAGGCACACAAGTAAGGTTAAGAGTGTTGGAACAAAGCAAAGGTTCAGATGTGGCTGCTTTTTCAAGCTCTACACTTGCTCATTTGGAGGAGCATGTGGTAGTTTAGTCAATCATGAACTATCAGAAAAGCCTGACCAGCTCACAGCTAAACAAAGAAACAAGCAAATTTTTCCTTCATTATATAAGTCCATATGGAATTATAGGAACTCCACATATGAAGGCTGTTTTCTTAATAGACCTTAGAGTGATAAAGAAAAAGTTCTATATAACATAGAAGTGATCAAAAGATAAGTGTCCTAAGGAACAGACAAATTCCCTTTCTGTGTGAATTCAGTGGACTGGCACCTGCTATGACCAAGTTGTCTGTTATATTCCTTCAGCTTTAGATTTTCATACAGCAGTCTCTTACCCTTTTCCCTAACTTGTTTAAAACTGTAGTTACTTGTAACTATCTATACTGGAATGAAATAATTATATGTAACCAATCAAGTAGGGTTACACTTGTATTTTAAAATTGTTCAAAACATGTGACTCCTCTGGCTTGGTGTCCGTCGCATAAAAGCTGAAAGGGTCTGATGAGGAAACTGGCCTCATAACAATGAATGTCGTTTTCCCTATAACAACTGACACAGATCAATATCCCAGCTTTGTAAATTTAGTAAAGTTTCATATAATCTTTCTAGTGGATGCTTGAATTTAGTTTGGCAAAAATTTGAGTCAGAGGAATTTCCAGATTTTTTATTGAAGATGATACGCAACATGGTTGGGTTTATAGGATTTTTTATGGGAGGTTTGGGTAATTTATTCCATTGAATTGGTTTAACATGAATGTTGGGTTTATGGCAGAGAAGGGGATTACTATGTCATGTTGCTACCTTCTTAACTAAGTGTCAACAGTAAGGTCCTAAAACAATTTTCTGGGGCCCAGTGAGGAGAAGCTGATGGAGCTTATTCTGTAGAATTGGCAAATATCTTCATTCTCCAACACATTTGTGAAGAACTCCCAGAATGGGATCCCTGGAGTGGGGGGTGGTGATAAGGGGTTTGAGGTTAGTGTGTGTGTGTGGGGGGGGGGGGGGGGGGGGATGAGTATCAGTCTTTTGGACCAATTTTCTTTTTTTTTTTTTAGGTTCTTACGTCCTTAGTATTTCTTTTCTTTCTTTTCTGTGCCAACTGGTGTACCCTGGCTATTTTCCCTCTTTTCCATATTCAGTAGTCTCCACTGCAGAACCCTTCTAAGATCGTTCATTAAAAGCTGTATTCACAGGTTTGTCAGAGATGCAACACACATCCAGTGATTTCCAAAAGTGTAATGAATATGCCTGATTCTGCAGTAATATGACTCATTAAATAAAAAATTGGTGATTAGACTAAAAAGTGTATAAAATAAAGACATATTGTAAAACTGTTCAATGGCCCATATTGATAACAAATATTTGTTACCCAAGGATTCATATACATAGTAAGAGAATGGCTGTCTGGCAGAGGTGTAAGGGGCCTTAATCAAAGTGACATTAGGGGGAAACATGCAGTTTATTAATATTTTGTAAGTCATTGTGTGCCATTCTATGTGTAATAAACATGAAAAAGTATATTTATTACTAAGGAAATGCAATTACAACTGTGATCATGCATCAAGTAGACACAAGCTGTTGATGCTTTTAATTATGAAGGTTAAAACTTGTTTCGAACTTTAAATGATCATTGTTATTTGTGTTTGATAACAGTGATGACATCATCTGTCTAAAGGGTAGAATGTGTAGTGTAATATATCACTTTTGTGAAGTGATGTGTTGCACAAGCATTTACCAAACCAATACTGAAGCAATAATTATAAAATGTTATTTTTGTGTGCATGTGTTCTGGTATGAATGGATACATTTTATCTGAAAGCTGGGATAGCAGTAGAAATCATCCTATGTTTGGAGTACCTGTTAGTTTAGCATGCTGATCTCAAAGGACATGCCATCAACATAAGGCTGAAAAATCATCCTTGTGGAGTTCCCCATTTCTTCTGACTACTCTTGAGGTTTAGTGCATTGCTAGTCAAAATATATTTCAAATATGCTTATTGGGTTATCTGTTTCAAACAAACACAGATTAGAGATAACTAAGCTCTGCTCTCTGGACCTGAGATAGCTCTATCCCTATGTACAAGAGTTCATAGTACACCATTGCATAGAGATACTTGATGACAGCTTGTAGCTCATAGATATACAGGGTGGTCCATTGATCATGACCAGGCCAAATATCTCATGAAATAAGAGTCAAACGAAAAAACTACAAAGAACAAAACTTGTCTGACTTGAAGGGGGAAACCAGATGGTGCTATGGTTGGCCTGCTAGGTGGCGCTGCCATACGTCAAATGGATATCAACTGCATTTGTTTAAATAGGAACTCCCATTTTTTATTGTATATTCCTGTATTACATAAAGAAATATGAATGTTTTAGTTGGACCACTTTTTTCGTTCTCTAATAGTCACAAACATACGGCTCACAATTTTAGACGAACACTTGGTAACAGGTAGGTTTTTTAAATTAAAATACAGAACGTAGGTACATTTGAATATTTTATTTCAGTTGTTCCAGTGTGATACATGTACCTTTGTGAACTTATCATTTCTGAGAATGCATGCTTTTACAGTATGATTACATGTAAATACCACATTAATGCAATTGTGGGGTTCGGGATGTTCGTACGGTAATATCGAACCGAACATTAAGTATTCGCTCCTTTATAATGAATAAACTTTATTTTGATCATGTCTGTACAAACACATATGCTTGAATACAGAGTTTGGAACACACTAAGATCAACAGTTTTCAAAAAAGTTTGTTCTCAAAGATGAGGCGGTCGACTCTTGCAGTCGATAACCGCCACACAATAAATGTTCAAAATGATGTCCGTCAACCTCAATGCATTTGGCAATACATGTAACGACATTCCTCTCAACAGTGACTAGTTCGCCTTCCATAATGTTTGCACATGCATTGACAATGTGCTGACGCATGTTGTCAGGTGTTGTCAGTGGATTACGATAGCAAATATCCTTCAACTTTCCCCACAGAAAGAAATCCGGTGACGTCAGATCCAGTGAATGTGGGGGCCATGGTATGGTGCTTCGACAACCAATCCACCTGTCATGAAATATGCTATTCAATACTGCTTCAACCACATGTGAGCTATGTGCCGGACGTCCATCATGTTGGAAGTACATCGCCATTCTGTCGTGCGATGAAACATCTTGTAGTAACATCGGTAGAACATTACATAGGAAATCAGCATACATTGCACCATTTAGATTGCCATCGATAAAATGGGGCCCAATTATTCTTCCTCCATAATGCCACACTATACATTAACATGCCAAGGTCACTGATGTTCCACTTGTCGCAGCCATAGTGGATTTTCCGTAGCCAAATAGTGCATTTTATGCCGGTTTACGTTACCACTGTTGGTGAATGACACTTCATCGCTAAATAGATCACGTGCAGAAAATCTATCATTGTCCCATAATTTCTCTTGTGCCAAGTGGCAGAACTGTACACGACGTTCAAAGTCGTCACCATGCAATTCATAGTGCATAGAAACATGGTACGGGTGCAATTGATGTTGATGTAGTGTTGTCAAAAATTGTTCAAATAGCTCTAAGCACTATGGGACTTATCATATGAGGTCATCAGTTCCCTAGACTTAGAACTACTTACACCTATCTAACCTAAGGACATCACACACATCCATGCCCAAGACAGGATTCGAACCTGCAACCATAGCAGCTGCGCAGTTCCAGACTGAAGCGACTAGAACCACTCAGCCACAGCAGCCAGCTAGCTTTCTCAACACCGACGTTCTTGAGATTCCCGATTCTCACGCAATTTGTCTGCTACTGATGTGCAGATTTGCTGCGACAGCAGCACATACTTATATGTTTGTGACTATTATAGCACCATCTATCACAAAGCAAAATAAGTGGTCCTACTAAAACATTCATATTTCTTTATGTACTATAAGAATATGTAATAAAAATGGGGGTTCCTATATAAGAAATAAATAAATGCAGTTGATATCCATTTGGAATATGGCAGCGCCATCTAGCGGGCCAACCATAGCGCCATCTGGTTTTCCCCTTCAAGCTAGAGGAGTTTCGTTCTTTGTAGTTTTGTCGTTTGACGCTTATTTCATGAGATATTTGGCCCGGTCTCTATCAATGGACCACCCTCTATATGTCAGTGTGTGTTGTTTCCTGAAACACACTGTGATCCAAGGAGCCATCTTCTTTCCTACAAAACATGACATCTAGATAAGGGTCTCCATTTTCCTCCACTTCCATGGTGAAGCAGAAAGTTGTATGGATGGAGTGATATTAGAAAAAATGAAGGTACAATTAATGCTGATCTTAAAGCAGATGCCATCAACGTAAGGTAGAAAAACAGAAAAACCATCTTTGTGGAGTTTTTCATTTCTTCTGGCTGCTCTTGAGGTTTAGTGCATGCTGGTCAAAATGCAGTTTGAATATGCTTATCAGTGTATCCATTTAAAAAAAAAAAACACACACACAGAGTTGAGATGGCTAAGCTCTGCTGATAAGCTCTCTGGATCTGAGACATGTGGCATTACCTCCAGCTTTTTATTTCTTCATTTATTGTCCTCATTGTCAATTTACTGTGATGGTATACTGGCTGAAAAAGGGGGTTTGTGGATTTTAACACCGACTAATGCAAATTATGTAGCCAACAGGTGCACAGTTGTGTTTCATAGTACTTTAATTTTCACTGTTAACAACCCCCAATATTACACAGTTATATGCCCAGTGCACTATTGGTTAAGCTTTGATAATCAATAAGTGCAGATGAAACTCCACGTACTGCTATAATAGTTTCTTGTTGAAGATCTAAGAGCAGTAAAACCTGACCACAAAGTTCACAGTTCTTGAAGAATTATCAGGTATGTATGGAGCAGACACTGTCACTATTTTTACACACAGCTTAATTGCTTAACAATTGTTCCACAGTTAATTTGAAGTATTGCTGTTGTTCTAACCAGCACAGGTTACTTGTCTGAAACACGGCCGTGGACTGGCTGTCTTGACACCAAAATTTGGGCCCTTATATATCATCACAATAATACGTATGGCAACTACACATTGTTTATAGTTAAATTTACAGAAATTACAATTGAAATTTAACTCATTAAGTTAACTGAATATATCAAAAAATTGGTTCTTTTTAACAGTTTCTTTTTGTACCAAGATTAAGCCGAATTATTTGTTTAAATCATGAAATTAACAAATATAGGTATGCAAACAATACATTTGAAAAACTGTTAATTACTCTGGAATTAATGAAGGGCTGCTTTTGCTAACATGTTTCCGACTAGAGCCAAATAAATCCCTTAAGATTACTAGCATTTTGTCTTCCAAATGTTAATAATTATTATAGAATTAATATTTGTTTATATGTAAACAATAGAATTTAAGTTACGAAACAATTACTGATTTCATCCTATAATGAAAGATACCAACTAGGAATAGTCAAAATTAACTAGAAAATCAATTACCTCCATAAAACTAAGCACAAAATGAGATCTGGTGTTATATTCTTTAAAACTGAGGCCAAACTTTCTCTTTTATGAAAATGCGGATTATACTCATGTATGTTAAAGGTAATTACTCCAAATTCAAAAAATGAATTTAAGGATGCATGTGGCAAAACACGAGGGGAAGTAGAATTATCCCAGCTTGCCTCATCACAAATGTAGGAAATGACAGATTTCTACTCATCGAAAAGAAGACACTTTAAGTTACATACAGGCACAATTAATAAAGACACTCACACAAAACTTTTAGCCACACCCTTCCTCACTAAAAAAGAAGTCTGCGGCTATAAGCCTTATGTGAGTGTCTTTTAATTGTGCCTGTCTGGAACTTAACATGTCTTCTTTACAGTAAGTAGCAATCTATCTTTTAGTACTTTGTCCTTGAAATCATCCATTAAATTTTAACTGCTATGGTAGACAGAGATCTGCCCACAGGAAAACCATCAGTTTACTCAAAATACTGGCTGTTAAATACAAAATAAGTCGAATTAGGCACATGTTTGAAAAGATGCAAGATGTCTTCTTTCAGCTTTGCTCCTATCAGTTGACCAAGTGAGGTGGCACAGTGTTTAGCACACTGGACTCGCATTGGGGGAGATGACAGTCCAAACCCACATCTGGCCATCCTGATCTAGGACACCCAATTTCCTTCTATGTCCATCCCTAATCTGAGTTTATGATCCATCTCTAATGACCTTGTTGTCAACAGGACATTAAACACTAATCTCCTCCTCCTCCTCCTCTTAATGAGTTGTACTGAATCCACGAGCAGCACTTGTGTAAATATAGACACTACACTGAAACTGAGTAATATGTTGGTGGTCTGAGGTGAAGGATCTTCAGTTGCCATGTAAAATCTTCCAAATTTTGAATTTGGTGTTCATATTTCCCTATCAAAAGGCTTAAAAGAGAAGCCGAATGTTTTGCTGGATTGTGTATTGGGGCTCCTCTATTTCTCACAACTGGATGAAGTGGAAGGTCTTCTTCACGTTTCTTTGGCAGGCCATAAAAGCAACAGTGGAACTGGAATGTGTACTCTCATGCTTTTTTTCAGATGGTCAGGAAACTGACTGGATCTGAGGAGGGCACATGTCTTCTACTGTACTGCACCCAATGAATGCTTCTGGACATAATGATACTCTGACAAGGGAATGGTCCAATAAGACATGTTGAAAACTACCCTGAAATTTTTTACACAGGAAGAAGACAATGAAAGAAATGCACTGCCAAAATTTTAGCTACTAAGAGGCACTGCAAGTATTTTGTAAAAAATGTTGAAGTTACACATTTTTGCTGCTTGAAGAACAGCTTATAACAGTATTTGTACAGTTCTGCCCACCTAGCATGCAACTCGGTAAACCACTCAAGCAGTGCTGCATAGCAGAATTATCCAAAGTTCACAGACACCAATTTTAAGCAACTAACAATGACGTGAATGGAAGCAAACACATGCAAATGAACATTTGCAGAAAATTCACTACCATTTGCTTGTATATGGGTGGAATCATTTATACAAGAGAGAACGGGAGAGAAGATGAAGTAGCAAACATTGCCTATGAACACTGTGTTATTAGTTTTTGGAGCTGATTTTTTGCATACAGGATACAACTCTATCTTGTTAGAGCCACAATGTGAAACTTTGTTATTCAGTGAGGCTTATTTTGTATGCCGAGCGCACTGTTCTTGATGGAGTATGCAAAATAGCACAGGGAAGGAAGAATTTAAGTGTCTCAATTTGTATGGAAGCATGACATGTGTGGAGATCATGCACTTTACACAGAATTGCATCTACATCTCTCCTTAGCACTGGTCCACAATTTTCCTGGTCTGTCAGCTGCCATTTTTCCATGGGTTCTCATTGCCACTGAGGGGAAATTTTTAAACAGAAGACTAATTACCCACATAGAGCATCATCTTGAGAGGTGGCATTATGCAAGTAATGTCTAACGGTCATAGTTTTTCTTTTTTCTAAAACAAAAATGGACTAGTGGCAAGGTGCGCACTTCATGATCCAGAGAGCATGGGATCAAATCCCATTCAGACTTCAGACCACAACTGAGAGCATGGGATCAAATCCCATTCAGACCACAACTTTTTCACTCTGATTTTTAACCAAGCATTCACTTCTCATAGATGTTGGAGTGGCCACGAAAGACACAAGATTCGGATTATACGCTATACTGCAGGTCTCCATTTTCCAATTAGGTAACTGGGGAAGGTTACGGACATGTAAGCAGCTGCAGTGGCATCCAGTTGAAAGACCTGCAAGAGGCCTACCAGGTATACCAGACATGTCTCTCTTTTGCTTGTGCTTGTTTGCTCTGGTGAACATCTGGCTTAAACTATACAAACATTACTTTGAATAACTTAATATTGACAGTTCAATTCTTGCACATGTAATTCTGATGAAAGGGGCTAGCAGAGAAAATAAAATCATGACAGTGTTTCATGTCACAGATGACTTCCATTGATGAGGACTTGTAATTTGATAGGCCATTCTTATAATAATGTTTTAATGTTGCACATGAGAATATCAGTGAAACAGTTGTTTTTTTATTCCCTGTAGTAGTCACAAAAATGCAGTGTCTATTGAATGGCAAAAACAATCATTTTTCTTGCAACAGGCACATTGAACAAAAGCAAAATTGATGCAGTCAGGCACTTCATGGTAACCATTAGCTTTACTTAGATAGAACTGGAATGGAGTCAGAAATGGGCCCGGCCATTGTTCTGCATATTGCGGTGCATATCAGGCATACTTGATCAAATTCGTAAAGCATGGTGAAGAAAAGTGGTAATGCCCAAATGAATGGAGCTTAAGAATACTGTTCCACTGATAAACCTGAAATGAGAGAGAGGTATCATAAATTATCTTGTCCGATAATTTCCTGAAAAATGCTTTCCACTGTCGAAAAAATTCTTTATCAAGAGGTTGAATCACACTAGTAGTTCCAGGCAGAATCTACATTACATCTACAGATTTTTTGTCATCCACCACAAAAACAGAGGTGTTGTTATGTCCAGACCATGAATCCAACAAAAGTAATTAATTAGTTTCTGTAGCTGGTAGGAATACGTTTCGAACGAAATATTGCAATTTATTCTTTTTCATTTTTCCAAATTTTGATACATCGATTACAAGATTTTTGCAACTAAACAGTCAATTTTTTATTTTTGGACCTAATTTGCTTTGCAGTACTTGAAGACAGATATACAGCTGCAGAAACAGTAAACCACTCATACTTATCACTGGCATTATCATATATAAATGTGTCATTGCATTCACTGATTGGGCAACCAACTCAGTCTTTTTTTCACCTTAAAATTATAAAGTGCAGTGTGCACACTGTCCTTTCATGAAACCTGACTGATTAGCATTATAAACAGCAGTTGCGGGAATAGCAGAAAGTTTCGTCTTCACATTAGCTATGAATTTCTCTATGGCATTGTCTATCACTAGCAGCTGCTCTACACGTTTACGTGACAAAAACTTGGTAATTTTGTGACTTCCTATTCTGTATGATTTCTTGAACCTGCGTAGCCAGCTTGATGAAGTATGGAAATTAGCAATGTCGGTGTCAGATGCAATTTGGAGGCCCAATCTTGTAGGTCTCCATAAGTAACGATGCACAGCCTCTTTCAAACAGTTTTTCATTCAGACAGTTTCAGATTTCCATTTTGTACATACTTTTTACATCATGTAATTAATTCTTCCATTTGTACAGTTCATGCTTATAAAACGAAAATGCCTTTGGATATTGCATAACTTCAAGCATTTCTTATGTCCTCCGTTTAATTAATATTTCACTGCCTTTTCTTTGTTGCTGAAAGCTGTTGCAGTACATGTTTTTTTAGGCTTGGAAGGTATTCTTCTTCAGAATTGTTACAGTCACAACTGACATCGTCTGAACCACAATTCATGGAATCATCACAGCTATTGCCTATTTCTTCTAACATATCTGCAATTTCAAATGAAATGTCAATATCACTTGACTGAACATCAAAGAAATCAACAAACAAATGACACATATGTACATCTGCTGGAGAAGAGATGAATTTGGCTGGAAACCATGTTGCCCATTTTTGTCATTGCTACTTTGAGAACATTAATTGGGTTCCACATTACTGGTAAACTGGAAGAAAAATAATGGTACCATTAGCGCGCGTGCCTTATGAAAGCACAATAAATATTAATTCATCTTTATCTGTATTGGCAGTAGTTACCAGTACTGCAAAAAGCAACTGATAATTTGAAATAGATGTTACTTGAGTGGCTAATTTCTGAGAATAGCAACTGTGTACTGTAGTGTCAGGGAAACTATCAATAAACAGTAATCTGAAATGTACTTTACAAATTACAATCAGGTTGTGCCATGTTTCTTGTTTACAAATGTACTGCCAACCTCGGCTGTGTGTGTGCCTAGTTGTGCATGCACAGTTGCTACAGCACCAATAGAGATGTACATTTCAACTGACACCTGGCGCACTATGAATTTGGCAATTTCAGCTATTGGTTTTAATACTTGCAAGCTTACACACATTATTTTCCTATTCACTATTAGACTTACTCCTGAATTACCTCTATTTGATTTTGTATTTATAATTCTCTACTCACCTGATCAGAAGTCCTGTTCTTCCTGCCACTGCACTTCACTAATTTCCACCATATCTACGGTAATTTCAACCTGTCCATTTCCATTTTTAAGTTCTCTAGCTTTACTATCTCATTAAGGGATCTAACATTCAACACCCGGAGCTGTAGAATGCCAATTTTGTTTTGCCTGATGACAACATCCTCCTGAATAGGCCCTACATGGAGATCCAAATGGGAGACTTTTTTACCTCCAGAATGCTTTATCCTAGAGAAGGCCATCATTTAACCATCAAGGAGAGCTGCATGCCTTCAAGAAGTATAACAGGTGCAGTTTCTTCTCGCTTTCAGTTGTTCACAGTATCAGCATAAGAAGGCTATGTTGGCTAATGTTGCAAGGCCAGATCAGTCAGTCATCCTTGCAACTACTACACTCCTGGAAATTGAAATAAGAACACCGTGAATTCATTGTCCCAGGAAGGGGAAACTTTATTGACACATTCCTGGAGTCCGATACATCACATGATCACACTGACAGAACCACAGGCACATAGACACAGGCAACAGAGCATGCACAATGTCGGCACTAGTACAGTGTATATCCACCTTTCGCAGCAATGCAGGTTGCTATTCTCCCATGGAGACGATCGTAGAGATGCTGGATGTAGTCCTGTGGAACGGCTTGCCATGCCATTTCCACCTGGCGCCTCAGTTGGACCAGAGTTCGTGCTGGACGTGCAGACCGCGTGAGACGACGCTTCATCCAGTCCCAAACATGCTCAATGGGGGACAGATCCGGAGATCTTGCTGGCCAGGGTAGTTGACTTACACCTTCTAGAGCACGTTGGGTGGCACGGGATACATGCGGACGTGCATTGTCCTGTTGGAACAGCAAGTTCCCTTGCCGGCCTAGAAATGGTAGAACGATGGGTTCGATGACGGTTTGGATGTACCGTGCACTATTCAGTGTCCCCTCGACGATCACCAGTGGTGTACGGCCAGTGTAGGAGATCGCTCCCCACACCATGATGCCGGGTGTTGGCCCTGTGTGCCTCGGTCGTATGCAGTCCTGATTGTGGCGCTCACCTGCACGGCGCCAAACACGCATACGACCATCATTGGCACCAAGGCAGAAGCGACTCTCATCGCTGAAGATGACACGTCTCCATTCGTCCCTCCATTCACGCCTGTCGCGACACCACTGGAGGCGGGCTGCATGATGTTGGGGCGTGAGCGGAAGACGGCCTAACGGTGTGCGGGACCGTAGCCCAGCTTCATGGAGACGGTTGCGAATGGTCCTCGCCGATACCCCAGGAGCAACAGTGTCCCTAATTTGCTGGGAAGTGGCGGTGCGGTCCCCTACGGCACTGCGTAGGATCCTACGGTCTTGGCGTGCATCCGTGCGTCGCTGCGGTCCGGTCCCAGGTCGACGGGCACGTGCACCTTCCGCCGACCACTGGCGACAACATCGATGTACTGTGGAGACCTCACGCCCCACGTGTTGAGCAATTCGGCGGTACGTCCACCCGGCCTCCCGCATTCCCACTATACGCCCTCGCTCAAAGTCCGTCAACTGCACATACGGTTCACGGCCACGCTGTCGCGGCATGCTACCAGTGTTAAAGACTGCGATGGAGCTCCGTATGCCACGGCAAACTGGCTGACACTGACGGCGGCGGTGCACAAATGCTGCGCAGCTAGCGCCATTCGACGGCCAACACCGCGGTTCCTGGTGTGTCCGCTGTGCCGTGCGTGTGATCATTGCTTGTACAGCCCTCTCGCAGTGTCCGGAGCAAGTATGGTGGGTCTGACACACCAGTGTCAATGTGTTCTTTTTTCCATTTCCAGGAGTGTAGATAGGCTGATGTCCCTCTTCAGGAACCACATTTGTCTCGTCTCGCTGGGTTACAACTACCTTAAGGCTACCTGTGTCACTGAGGCATACAAGCTGTCCCAGGCCATGGATCTGACTCATTAGGAGGTCTATTTAGACAGGTTATAAATGATATAGAGTTTTATGATTGTGCAGTACTCCTGTTTATCCATAGCAATGAAATACACACAACACTGTTACTTCAAAATGCTGTGCAAACATAACTACCAATTAAAATTACTTGATAGTTGACATCTGTCACTTGCTGCTGCAGTGTTGCCACATCAGCTTCTGGCTACCACTCAGTTATAGGCAACACAAAAACATGGCCACTCATTTCACAACTGCTGTTAATGTGTAATGTGGAGCAATATTGAAGGCAGCTCTCATGAGATATTACAGGAATGTGATATGCTCTCTCGACAGCTAATTTTAAGTGACCAATGACTGAACCACAGCAAATGATGAGTTTTGTAGCCCTCAATTTAAACTCATGTCCTAACTTAACCATGACCTTGTAATGTGCAATGCCTCTGAGAAAACGGCAGTCAACAATATGTGGCAGAACTAAAATCACAATTGCATTGTACACAGAAATTTCCACTACAAGCAAACGCAAGACAGAAAACTTGCATTTTATCTCTAAAAGCAAACTAGAATATCTCTCTATCACTGGTTACCTGAAACCATCCTCACACTGGATATATGAGTTGCCATGTTACCAACTGATGAGCAGTCCTGCTTTGCAATAGGCTACATATTATAGGTGACACTAGCAGATTCCAAATGAAAACACAATAGTTGGATGAAAAATAAGAGCAAATGAAAAAGTCAGTACAATGATAAAAATAGCATGGCAAAGTACTAGAAATAAAAAAAAATTACATTTAAGCAGTTAACTGAATAAAAATAGTAATCAAAGATTCTGATTAGAATTAGAAATAAAAATAATTGCACCCTACAACCTTCTACACTGCAGGTTTATTGTTACACCAGCACACCATGTTAAGTTGTTATACTTACGACTATGGTGACCCAGTTGCAACAATAATTGTAACCTTCAAAAATTCAGCTTCACACAATGTCGTACAAAGCTTATCTGATGTAGCTGATCTGTGCAATTATAATAACTGTATATGTGATGCTGAATGGCATCTTGTGTGAAAGAATCTATTAGTGTTTGGATAGTGTATGAAATGAGTGTATTTCGTTTTCATCAATGTGTGTGCATGTAATTTTTGGTGTTGTTATCATGTGTGATGAAATATGAAATAAAATGGTCAGATCCAGGATTCAATATGCGAGCACACCAAGGAAGAGAGATAGACAAAGAACTGGAAGTGAACTGACAAATTATTGTGGAAGTTTAATGACAGCAAATAGTTGGGAGCTTTGATTAGACTATATTAAGATCAAATTGACACTTCACTTACATTATAGTGCAACTTCATTACAGAAATATTTCCTTGATTTTAAAGCCATCTTTCTGGCAGGCCGGGAAATTTTCACCTTACTATCATAGGTTGGTCTCCCTTATTCATGATGCCATTTGCTATTATAAAGTCACAGCATTCCCAGTGTAAACAGAATTGATATGGAGAATAATTTTTCCCTTTGAAGCATGGAAGATGAATCTCAGTACCAACTTTGCACCTGGCAGCATTTTGTACTCACACCCAACAGCAGCTCTACTGCAGACGTTTAGTGAATTGTGGCTTGTCATGCAGTTAACAGAGGAAACACTGTGGTGCCAGTTGTGATAAATAGATGCTTCTTCCAAACACATTGTAATTATACCTTCCTTTTCTAGATATGCCTCACAGCCTATATAAGTTGTACAAGCCAATATGTGTCGCAATGCAGTCTACGACTGAACTTCATCCCAGTGCAACATGTGCCCATCAAGAAACAGGGAAGTTTCTGTTATCAGTTGTATTTTATAACAGCTTAATGCTCACTGCCATTAATCTTGAGTGAATTGGTGAAACCAGAACAGTGAGCAGTTCAGAACACTATACTAGATCACACTCATGGCCTGTCTCACAGAATGACATTTTGCCCCTCAAACAGCAAAACTCATTTGCTACTTTAACTGTCTCATTTCCTAATCTAATTTCCTCAGCATCACCCAATTTAATTTGACTACATTCCATTATCTTCGTTTTGCTTTTGTTGAAGTTCATCTTATATCCTCCTTTCAATACACTGTGCATTCTGATGAACTGATCTTCCAGGTCCTTTGCTGTCTCTGACAGAATTACAATGTCATTGGTAAACCTTAAAGTTTTTATTTCTTCTCAATGGATTTTGATTGCTACTTCAAATTTTCTTTTGTTTCCTTTACTGGTTACTCAATATACAGACTGAATAACATCAGGGATAAGCTGCAACCCTGTCTCACTCGCTTCCCAACCATTGCTTCCCTTTCATGCCCCTTGACTCTTATAACTGCCATCTGGTTTCTGTACAAACTGTAAATAGCCTTTCACTAACTGTATTTCGCCCCTGCCATCTTCATAATTTGAAGGAGAGTATTTCAATCAACATTGCCAAAAGCTTTTTCTGAGTTTACAAATGCTAGAAATGTAGGTTTGCCTTTCCTAAATCTATCTTATAAGATAAGTCGTAGGGTCAGTATTGCCTCATGTGTTCCAATATTTCTACAGAATCCGAACTGATTTTCTCTGAGGTCAGCTTTTACCAGTTTTTTCATTCATCTGTAAAGAATTTGTGTTAGTCTTTTGCAGCCGTGATTTATTAAACTGATAGTTCGGTAATTTTCACATTTGTCAAGACATGCTTTCTTTGGGATTGGAATTATTATATTCTTCTTGAAGTCTGATGGTATTTCGCTTGTCTCATACATCTTACTCACCAGATGGAAGAGTTTTGTCAGGGCTGGCTCTCCCAAGGCTATCAGTAGTTCTAATGGATTGTTGTCTACTCCCGGGGGCCTTTTTGACTTCGGTCTTTCAGTGCTCTGTCAAACTCTTCATGCAGTGTCATATCTCCCATTTCATCTTCATCTACATCATCTTCCATTTCCATAATATTGTCCTCAGATACACCGCCCTTGTGTAGACCCTCTATATACCCATTCCACATTTCTGCTTTCCCTTCTTTGCTTAGAACTGTCAGCCGCAACATGTATTTGGAGTCACTCATGTGGGTACAACTGGGTAGACTGGAGAGTTTTTATTGACATTGTTTCACATCTTGTGACAATATGATGGATTAAATCATCTAGAATTGCCATAACTGGCAAACAGTCTTTATCTTTAAGTATCAGAGAAACAGGCTGAATGGCACACGATTAGCTGAACATGCTGACAGATGCTTTACAGTGATCAGGACATATGAGACATCTAAATCTTTCCCAGCATATTAATTACTCTGAAATATTGGGAAAACTGCCAGAATCCAAAGAATACCATCTGGTATTTTGGTCCAGCCATCAGGTCATCTTTAGTTGTAAAATCATGAAAGTACACTGAGCTTCTTTATTTAAGCTCCAACCAGCAAATGCATGGTGTTCTCATGGGTTACTTGAGGACATGCCCTTCTATTGTAAGTGAGGAGGTTGATTCAGCAGAACCCTTGGTGAAGGCTCACAGTTTCAGTATCAACTTATTCACTGAACTAATAAATAAATTCAAATTACACAGAGAATGGAGTTGTCTACTGGCAACATTTCATGTAGTGTCCACCATGAAACCACCATTGTGATGATAAGATCTTCTGAAAGTCAAATTTCCATCAACTCCTTAATGATAGCCTCCCAGGATTGGATTAATGAGCCACAAATTAACATTATTATAATTCATCAAAAGACCCATCAAAACATAATGATCTGTAATAGCAGATTTGCTCATTTGAAGGAGATAAGTATACAGTTGGTGCTCTACAACATGCTCCAGAATGGTGTGTTTTTTTTTTTTTTGTTCTGTTCTCATTTTTACAAAACAATGCATTTTGTAATTATAGTAATGTAGTTACAAGCTACCCAACTTCATTCTTATGTTTCATTTATAATCAAAGAATCACATTGACAACTGATTCACAACCATTCTGAAATTGGATATCACAATTATTATCTTTCCTCTGTATTAACCTACCTTTCTGATTGTTGGATTTTCCAACTCTATTATCTTTTAATGATGCATACTAATTATTCCTGTGGAAAGAATTTCGCACCTACCGTTCACTTTAAACACTAGTTTTATGAACTTTTACTAACACTAAATCACTGCATTATGCATAAAAGATTATTGTGTCCCTATTTTATAGTTGTTTTTAAATCCAGTCATTAACTGTCCGTGAATTTCATACTCTATTACATTTCTAAACCTTGATGTTCTTTTTTTCCATTAGATTTCTCGGAATATTCCAAAGTTGCACACTGAACATGCTGGCTCCCAAGGTTGATAAGAACAAGTGCAACATTGACTGATGTGTAGTATAGCTCAGCTTCAACTTGTGAAAAGTACTACCAAGTAATTTGAGTATACACTGATGGTAAGAAGTGTTCAACTATTTAACTGTGTTTAAAGGGTGGAAAATACATCATTTAGGCTATATGACACAGCTGATCATATTTCATCTACATCTACATCTACATCTACATCCATACTACGCAAGCCACCTGATGGTGTGTGGTGGAGGGTACCTTGAGTACCTCTATCAGTTCTCACCTCTATTCCAGTCTCGTATTGTTCGTGGAAAGAAGGATTGTCAGTATCCCTCTGTGTGGCCTCTAATCTCTCTGATTTTATCCTCATGGTCTCTTCGCGAGATATATGTAGGAGGGAGCAATATTCTGCTTGACTCCTCGGTGAAGGTATGTTCTCGAAACTTCAACAAAAGCCCGTACCGAGCTACTGAGCGTCTCTCCTGCAGAGTCTTCTACTGGAGTTTATCTATCATCTTCGTAACGCTTTCGTGATTACTAAATGATCCAGTAATGAAGCGCGCTGCTCTCCATTGGATCTGCTCTATCTCTTCTATCAACCATATCTGGTACAGATCCCACACTGCTGAGCAGTATTCAATCAGTGGGTGAACAAGCATACTGTATTCTCCTGCCTTTGTTTTCAGATTGCTTTTCCTTAGGATTCTTCCCATGAATCTCAGTCTGGCATCTGCTTTACCAACGATCAACTTTATATGATCATTCCATTTTAAATCACTCCTAATGCGTACTCCCATATAGTTAATGGACTTAACTGCTTCCAGTTGCTGACCTGCTATTTTGTAGCTAAATGATATGGGACCTATCTTTCTATCTATTTGCAGCACTTTACACTTGTCTACATTGAGATTCAATTGCCATTCCCTCTCACTTCGGAAGACTTCTCTCCAATGAGAATGGCATGCTGCGTTCTGTTATCTAGGAACTCTTCAATCGAATCACACAATTGGTCTGATAGTCCATATACTCTTACTTTGTTCCTTAAATGACTGTGGGGAATTGTATCAAACGCCTCGCGGAAGTCAAGATACACGGCATCTACCTGGGAACCTGTGTCTATGGCCCTCTGAGTCTCGTGGATGAATAGCGCGAGCTGGGTTTCACACGATCGTCTATTTCAAAATCTATGCTGATTCCTACTGAGTAGATTTCCAGTCTCCAGAAAAGTCATTATACTCGAATATAATATGTGTTCCAAAATTCTACAACTGATCGACATTAGAGATATAGGTTTATAGTTCGGCACATCAGTTCGACGTCCCTTCTTGAAAACGGGGATGACCTGTGCTCTTTTCCAATCGTTTGGAATGCTACGCTCTTCTAGAGACCTATGGCACACCACTGCAAGAAGGGGGGCAAGTTCCTTCACATACTCTGTGTTAAATCGAACTGGTATCCCATCAGGTCCAGTGGCCTTTCCTCTTTTGAGCGATTTTAATTGTTTCTCTATCCCTCTGTCGTCTATTTTGATGTCTACCATTTTGTCATCTGTATGACAATCTAGAGAAGGAACTACAGTGCAGTCTTCATCTGTGAAACAGCTTTGGAAAAAGACATTTAGTATTTCGGCCTTTAGTCTGTCATCCTTTGTTTCAGTACCATTTTGGTGACAGATTGTCTGGACATGTTGTTTTGATCCAGCTACCGCTTTGACATAAGACCAAAATTTCGTAGGATTTCTGCCAAGTCAGCACATAGAACATTACTTTTGAATTCATTGAATGCCTCTCACATAGCCCTCCTCCCATTACATTTCGCTTCACGTAATTTTTGTTTGTTTGCAAGGCTTTGGCTATGTTTATGTTTGCTGTGAAGTTCCCTTTGCTTCCAAAGCAGTTTTCTAACTTGGTTGTTGTACCACGGTGGCTCTTTTACATCTCTTACGATCTTGCTTGGCACATACTCATCTAACACATATTGTACGATGGTTTTGTACTTTGTCCACTGATCCTCAACACTATCTGTACTTGAGACAAAACTTTTGCGTTGAGCCGTCAGGTACCCTGTAATCAGCTTTTTGTCACTTTTGCTAAACAGAAATATCTTCCTACCTTTTTTAATATTTCTATTTACGGCTGAAATCATCGATGCAGTAACCGCTTTATGATCGCTGATTCCCTGTTCTGCGTTAACTGATTCAAATAGTTCAGGTCTGTTTGTCACTAGAAGATCTAATATGTTATCACCACAAGTCAGTTCTCTGTTTAACTGCTCAAGGTAGTTTTCAGATAAATCACTTGAAAAAATCTCACTGGATTTTTTGTCCCTGCCACCCATTATGAACATTTGAGTCTCCCAATCTATATCCGGCAAATTAAAATCTCCACCCAGAACTATAAAATGGTGGGGAAATCTACTCAAAATATTTTCCAAATTATCCTTCAGGTGCTCAGCCACAGCAGCTGCTGAGGCAGGGGGCCTATAGAGACATCCAATTACCATGTCTGAGCCTGCTTTAACCGTGACCTTCACCCAAATTATTTCACATTTCGGATCTCCGTCAATTTCCTTCGATACTATTGCACTTCTTATCGCTATAAACACGCCTCCCCCTTCACCGTCCAGCCTGTCTCTGCAGTAAGCGTTCCAGTCTGAGTTTAGGATTTCATTACTGTTTACGTCTGGATTCAGCCAACTTTCTGTCCCTAGTACTATATGGGCATTGTGACCATTTATTAATGAGAGCAGTTCCGGGACCTTTCTATAGACGCTCCTGCAGTTTACTATTAGCACATTAATATTGTTATTCCCTATTGCATTTTGCCTACTCCTACCTTGCCGCGTCTCAGGAGGCATCTTGTTGTGCGTAGGGAGGGAATTCTCTAACCTAAAAAACCCACATGTGCACGCCACACATACTCCGCTACCCTTGTAGCCACTTCCGGCGTGTAGTGCACGCGTGACCTATTCTGGGGGACCCTATATTTCTCCACCCGATAACAGAGGTTGAGAAATTTGCACCCCAGATCTCCGCAGAATCGTCTGAGCCTCTGGTTTAAGCCTTCCACTCGGCTCCATACCAGAGGACCACGATCGGTTCTGGGAACGATACTACAAATAGTTATGTGTTGCCACTTAATTTTTACCAGTTGCTCTGATAGATTCAGAACTGTGGTTGGTTATATGAGGGCAAGGGTACATAATGAGAAAGTTCTGGACATTGGTAGCAGGTGGCTGAAAGAGACCATTTGATACACCAACAAGCTCAAGCAAATACAAGGGCCCCATTGTACACCTTCCAGGCTGAGATAGTAATACCACTATATTCAGCATGTACACAAAAAGTATTTTTAAGTGAACAGCATAATGAGAAGTGGTGACTTATTTCCTGATACTAGACTTCTATTCTTTGTCACTTCTGTTTTTAATGGTGTCAAGAAAGAGCATGCTGGAAAGCATTTGAATGAAACCATATTGTCATTAAGATGGACATAGTTCCTTGAAGATAAGGAGGCTACTGGTCAGTGATGATAACCACCTGTATGTCTGAAGCCCTTTTGATGATTGTTGCATAGCAAGGAATTCAGAAATATTTTCCAGCGTACAGTACATGACCACACACTAATGGTAACACAGGTATGTCTGTATAGTATTTTCATGATCCTATGCCACACAGATTCATCAATCTGACACCAATAGGGCATAGATTATATCACATGAATTGCTATTTTTAATACCCTAACAGTGAACAAATTCTAGAGCTATAATTTGAGGAAATGGATGGGTATGATTCCAATAGCGCAATAGGACCTGTCTCCATGTATGCAATTTCTCCATCTTCATTATCTGCAAAGCATGAGTTTTGATGTACTTGTGTCCGAAGACTCTCTATTAATTTCTATTAATTCCTGACAACTTATTTTTGAGCTGCTGCATCTTAAATAAATCTCTGTTTTCTATATTATTACAGTACAATTAACACCATGATGTTCATGTGGACCATTTCCTCTACCTGTGAAGCATACTGTCATCTAACTCCTCATCTGGGAAAGATGTGGAGAATAGATTATGTGCTGCCCATGTAGCATTTGGACGTCTTGCAAAGCTTGTCTTCCTGAATAAAGACCTAACACTGTACACCAAACTGATGGTGTACAAAGCTGTATCATTTCCACCCTGCTATATGTTTGTGAAACTTGGACATTATATCGCTGTGATCTGAAGAAACTAGAACGCTTCAATCAACAGAAGCTAAGACATATCGTGAACCTGAAATGGGACGACTTCATATCCAACACGGCTGTTCTTGAGAAAGCAAAAATGTATAACATGGAAGCTCTTATCATTGGGCATCAACTCAGATGGGTTGGACATGTCCAGCGGATGAAAAATGACAGACTTCCATGCCAAATGCTGTACAGCGAAGTGAGCACAGGTAAAAGGCCACGAGGTGCCCCTCTCAAACATTATAAGGATCAGTACAAGAAAAATCTGAAAAACTTGAACATTGATCCGAGTAACTGGTCCACAATAGCAGAAGGCCAAAGTCGCTGGCGCTCAGTTACCTCAAATGCTCTTCAAAACTTTGAGCTGGAACGTCGAAGAATGGAGAATGACAAACGCCGGAGACGTAAACTCCTCCAGGCTCAGCCACGTCCTCCACCTTCCATCAGCTGTAATGTCTGTGGCTGCCTGTTCCACACTAGGATTGGATTGCTAAGCCATCAACGACACTTCCACGCCTGAACCGTGACAAAGGAAATCTCAGGAGAGAAATGAAAACTCGGATACGAGTATCAGCCAATGACGACAGTACAAGCAACACCATGATGTTCATTATTCCATAACAAAATATTAGTGAGGTTCTTGGCTATACAACTTTACTACATTTCCTTTCTGTTAATATTATAATAATGTACACTAATTTCTAAATTTGTAAGTTTAACTATTCAGATCTTTAAACATATGAATAACTTTCTGGTAACTGAGTTTTAATGACCATAGTGGGTGATCCTTCTACAGTATTCATTCACTCTATCTCCAGCTTTAAAAAAAAGTCATATCAATGAGTAGAATTAGTCCAATGGCAAATTGCAACTTCTTTCACCCTCTGATAGTATTTGAAACTCACTGACAGCAAGAAAAAATTAATTTTTTCATAATCACTATTCCTTATACTGGATAAAATCACTGTCACCTCACTTCAACTGGCCTTGTTATGATGTTTTGGGGGGAAAAAAACACTGTGGAATATTAGCAAAAGATCCAAACAAATTTTATGAACTCTATGTGAAAGCAGTTGCTGGAGTAACAACCAAGGCTATTTGCTGTCATGTGCAACATTATCAGTTGTGTTAAATTTCCCTGGACAAAGTCACTTCCCTTTGCACAACCAATTATTGGCGATGGTTCTCTGCAATTTACCTACAAAGTTAAACTCCTGATTGCCATTAAATGTGAATTAATGTTTGTCAACAGCAAATATGATGTGTAGCTTGATATAATAATAAATTAATTAACACACAATTCTTACTATTTTCTGAGTTCTGAATATTCCTCTTCAGGATGTGGTTCTTAAAACTATACTTCTAAAAAGGTGAGGCATACTCTAGCATGAAATACATGATCACTCCATAAATCATTATTCACAGATAAAATTAAATTTTTATCTTCAATAATTTCAGATTCTTTTCAACATACTGCTTTGATGGAGTATGGCTCTACCCAGTATTTATAACATCTACCTGACCACTACATATTTCCTTAGTACTTCTAATAAATGTATGGACACTGGTGATATATACATTTGGTGAATATATGAGTACAAGAATTTGGGGTAAATATCCATATTTTTTCTGCATACCATTTATGTTAACATCATCTTTTAACACTGGCCCATTATATTTCTTTGTGTAAACAATAACCACCTTATTGATTTCAGGTTATGAAATTCAAATGCTGAAAGCACAGGAGACTTCAAAAAAGAAGAAGCAAATCTAGATTTCTGGCACATTTATGAGAGTGGTTTGAAGAGGACATTCAAATTTCTACACAGTTTTAGCAAAAGAATTTGCACATTGGTCTTACATGTCACCAAACTCACTCATTATTTTGATAAAATAAATTGTTCTGAAAAATTATACTTTCAATTACTTCAAATTATATGTAAATTTCATTTTGTCAGTGTTCAGTTGGATCATGGAAAACTGCAAAACCGATTTTGCTTCATTAACTGGATTATCAAGTTTTTGCTTGTTTTCCTATCTTACACAACAGACTAAAAATGTATTGTTTTGCTGTATTATCAAGCAGTGTGATTTAAAAAATGAGCAATAAAATCTTGAAAATAAACACAAAAAATATTTCAGAAAGAAGACTTACATAATTTTTTTCAGCAATGAGGAGCAAAGATTTGTGTGGTTCATTTTCATTTTGCCTATGCAAAATTTGATACAAATTTCAGCTATTTTAATATTATTTCTAGAATAAGTAGCTAGATGGGACATTGGTCCATTCTTGAGGTTTTACTAATCTATATTGCAAGATCCCACAATAAAGAACATTAAGGGATGTAGAAAGACCCATGGAATAAATAAACAGTACAAAGATGGAACATCCTATATGCCTAAAGCAATAAAGGATACAGCAACTCAAAAGTACATTTCTACAGAACATCAAGTGGGGAATTCAATGAATAGTATTGACTATAGAGACAGCACTTGGGAACAAAATTAAAGCTACAGGTATATCTACAAGAGATGTACCTGATGTGCAACTGCCAAAAGGATTTTTTTTGCATTGAAATACTAATGCTGAGATTTAATAAAATATTCCTTCCTCCTTACATTAGAATTTTCCAATTTTCTGTCAAATACAAACTTAATTGGTACCAATTCATAAACCATGGCTGCAAAAAATATCACAGACCCAATAACTCATGTGGACACTGAAAGATATTGATCATACATTCATGTGGTGTATCATATTGTTTACTTATATGTAGATATCCTCTCCATTTCAGTTACATTTTTTGACACACAAAAATTAATTATATGTATAATGGATCACTATCATATTCTCTTTATGGGGCTCAGAATTCTAACACTGTGAATGTGTGCACTTACATCAGTGTGTTTGCAAAAGATGACTCTACTAAGGGATGAAATGAGAGCCCGTAATTACAGGTTGTAGAGGGTTATTTAGAAGCAAAAATAATTTACATGTACAGTCCTTTTTATGGTTCAAAGAGTAGTTTTATAGTGTGGTGCAAAAATGTATAACAGTTTGCCAGCAGGGATGCAGCAAGAAACTGGATATTCAAATCTAAAGTCAAAGAGTACTTTATTAGCCACTCCCCCTACAATTTATCAGACTGTCTTGACTTCAGGATAATAATTCTGTATGACATCAAGATTCACATAAAACAGGCAAAGCAGGCATATAGAACAAAAAATTAGTCATCTAGATTGGTTGAATTAGTTAGCCAGATGGCATGCGACAGGATGACCCACTATTCATGAAACAAGAAATGTGCAGCCCTATGAAGATGGCTTTTGTCAATTTGGAATATGAGAGTATTCATAGCAAGGGCAATATTTGAACACTGGGAATGTTGAAATAAACGTCTTGGCTCATATTCATGGTAAATGAATGGCCCCAAGTCATAGTATGAAGAACACCCCCAAAACATCAAAGAATACCATCCACACATTGTGGATTATGTATTTCATGGTCTGTCACAGCTCCCAACACTTTGTGTTATTTGAAATGAGACAAAATCTGGAATTGTTAGGCACACTACACACCTCCATCCAATATCTGTATTGTTTAAACCAATGAAGATGAGCAGCTTTCTGTGCTGATGTGAATGATATCCTTTTGCAGGATACCTGATTTCAGATGTCTACTGGATACAGTTCCCTTCAAAATTTTTGTTCAGAAACTGTTGAGCTGAACCTGAACTCGCTGACAGCAGCAACTCCTGTCAGGTTTGAAACCAACTGTCATTGACAAGGCATCACACTTGCCTCTTGCCCCAGTCAGTTAGGATCTTTTTTATGGTCACTGTTCTTACACCACATTACAAGGCTATGACTAGTACACCATTCTTTGTATACACATTGGACAAACCACTAAGAAACATTAACAAATCAGACAACTTCATACACAAAGGGGTCATGGGTACAACTAACACAATAACTCATGTCTGTCATTCTGTCACATCCCCAATGTTGACCCATTTTACTGCACTGATTCCATACGAAAAACTGGCACGTGCACTACACTTCACTGCCATGACTTACATCAGTGCTGCTACCAGTTCTATGTCATTTAAGTGCTCCAAATTGACCAGTATGCTCTTTTGAGAGGGTAATCAATAGTTTTTATTTAAAGTGTATTCCATATTTTGAGAGGTGGAAGTATGGACAATACCAAGAAAAAAAAAGTCCAGTAAACATGGGCTGTAAAATGCATACATTAAGAGTTCTGAGGATTTGTTCTTCTTCACTACTGTGAAACACATCTCTTCTACATCTAACTCTTTGCTGCTATGAATGTTCTATAGAATGCAGTAAAAAAATAAGTGAACACTTTACTTTGTAACAGTGAACCAGCAGAGCTTTTCAGCATACAGCACACAAGTTCAACTGTTGCTTCCATCTGCCAGAGAATAACAGAAGATCGTGTCAGACATTTGCCATGTAAAATATGAGGGCTATCCACAAAGTACATTACATTTTCGTTTGTGTCCGTTAGGGGCGGTGCTAGTGCGGCCATCTTGGTGTCATGGCATTCCGCCGCTCAGTCGGCATCCTGCCGTGCTAGTGAGAGGTTCGTTCTGTACTCCGTTGAGTTACTGTGACAGTTTGAAATGTCAGTGTTAATTGAAAATGCCGTGAAGTGTGAAGTGCGTGCTGTAATAAGGTTTCTGACTGCAAAAAACTGTACACCGATAGAAATCTATCGGCAGCTTTGTGAAGTGTATGGGGACAACATAATCACTGAAGGTGGAGTGCATCAATGGGTCATAAAATTTAAAAATGGCCGAACTAACGTTCATGACGAAGAGCAAAGTGGAAGACCCAGCATAGTGACTGCCGAACTTGTCAAAAAAGTCGATGCCGCAGTCCGTGAAAACCGTAATTTCACAATAACGGAACTCTCTATGAGTTTTCCACAAATTTCACGAAGTTTGTTGCACGAAATCATTACCGAAAAGCTTGGTTACCACAAGTTTTGTGCAAGATGGATACCAAAAATCTTGACAGAGATTCACAAAAATCAGCGAATGGCTGCAGCGTTAACGTTTTTGGACGCTTACGAGAAAGATGGCAACTCATTAGTCGATCGCATCGTTACTGGTGATGAAACATGGGTTAAGCATATGAACTGCGAGACAAAACTGCAGTCAATGCAGTGGGGGCACACAAATTCCCCCCAAAAACCCAAGAAATGCATGCAGACAATGTCAGCAAGGAAGGTGATGGCGACTGTCTTTTGGGACAGAAAAGGAGTGATTTTTGTGGATTTCCTGGAAAGAGGCACTACAACAAACTCTCAAAGGTATTGCCAAACTCTGCACAACCTCAGAAGAGCAAAACAAAACAAGCGCAGTGGAAAGTTGGGCTCAAAGATCTTGCTGATTCACGAAAATGCCTGGGCCCACACGGCAAATGCCACTTGTGAAGTTCTCGAATCTTTTAAGTGGGAGTTGTTTCCTCATCTGCCATACAGTCCCGACCTAACACCGAGCGACTTCCACTTATTCCCAGCAATGAAGAAGTGGTTGGCTATGCAGCATTTTGATGACGACGCACAGCTTCAAGAAGAGGTAACCACGTGGTTGAAGGCGCAGGCAGCCGAATTTTACGATGAAGGAATTTCCAAGCTCGTCCATCGCTACAATAAGTGCCTTAATTTAAATGGCAACTATGTAGAAAAGTAGTATTTAAGTGTGGCTTTCGTCTGTATATAATAAAAAAAATTTCCATTACTTTATTTATTTTTAATTCCAAAACGTAATGTACTTTGTGGATAGCCCTCGTAATAACTTTCAATGTAAAAACATTTCACAAACTTATCAAACACCTGCTAGTTGCATTACAGTTAATGCATGTGCTACACTTAACCCAGAATTGTGAATATAGTTTACAGTAACAACCAATGCTAACAGGTGTTTACGGCATGCTGTATCTGTGGACAACAACAGAGGAATGTGCCCTGATTTCGTTATTGCGTTCTGTGGGTCATTTGTTGTAGCAAAGAGCTTGCAATATAAGAGATGTTTTACACAGTAGCAGAGATGAACAAGTGCTCATAGCTCTTAATGTATGCATTTTAGAGTCCTTGCTTACTGGACATTTTGTTCTTGATTTTGCCCATACTGCCACCTCTCAAAGTGTGAAATACTTTTTTTAACACCCTATATCTATTTAAAGACATAATATGTGAATTTTGGTGCTGATCCATGTAGCAGGAAATGACATGTTTTAGTATTAATCATATTAATTCCAAGGTGCAAATCCCTCAAACACAATATTAGACTATTCATGACAAATAGCTGTTCCTCTATGTTTTCTGTATGAGTTTGCTTTCAATTGGTTGTACTTCAGGTAACATCCACCCAGAAGCAACCATACGGAAAATTTTTTTAAAGGTGCTAAAAAAGGTGTTACGTGAGCAAAGAAAGTTGACACTCGCCGCGGTGGCTGATGGGAGCGACTGTAAAGGCATTTCCCATTTACAGTTGCTCCCATCAGCCACTGCGCCAAGTGTCAACTTGGTTTGCATGAGAAATATGAGCTCTCTGAAAACTGCTGGGCACAATCACTGGTGCACTCTTGTAACTACCACAATAAAAAAATTAAGTCTATCCTATCTTTTTCTTTGTTATAGTCAAATGAAAGTGACCACCATATGAATAAAACTCTCCTGACCATGATAACTTTCCTGTTTACTATCATAACTTCAACATAAACAGATTGCTCTCTCTTAAAATCAGATTCAAACGTATCTTCAATTGATATGTAGTCTGCAATTCTGGTGTACAAAACGTAAGGAAGGCAACATTACTTGAAACAAAAAGAGAAAAGTAAGGCGCAGTAAATTTCACATATATTTTTCAAAATAACTGTACCTACCATTAAATTAACTTTCAGCTCCTGCCCAAAAAAATATTGAAAGTGGCAGACTGGATGTCTTTATATAGGTCAGCAGTCATAATCATGCAAAATCACACAAAAGTGTTTCTGTCTTGGGCACACTTATTATTCTTAGTTTGATTATGTGTTTCAACTAACTGCCATCATCAGATCTATCATAAGACAAAAAGTAATAACGTGGTATATACAATTCTTTGCACTTATTACAAAAATATTTTTCATAAGATGAGGAAAATGTCAATGGGATGCATGTAATTTCAATAAATCACAAAATGACAAGTGCGCATAGTAAATAGGATACAAACACAGTAATATACATGAGCAATATGTTCCAAACACTTTAAAACATCAATACAATGTATACTGTCAAATAATACATATTCATACAAGGTGTAGGTGCGTACTGGTAGTGATACAATCATGGTTAAGAAGCCTAAATTATTTGACTACCATCAGGTGGGATTCATGGCACAATAACAGCAGACACTATTTAATTGATGCCTGATAAGTGCAAACATGAGTAAAATTTAAACTAGTTTAAAAGTATACTTTCATAAGAATTGTACAAGATATGACAGCTTACAGCAACATATTGCAGCATCAAATGCAAGACTGCAGGCTACAATCAGAGAAATTGTGGAGCCCAATAACAGCAGAAAATGAACAGTCAACAACATAATATAATATAAAGCAATGAAAAAATGGTAGGAAAATGACTCCTAGGCAACTAATGCACTATCCATATGGAGCCAATAAAAAATAAGAGCACTGGTCTGTCAAGGCACTCAAACATTGTAACAGATCATAAAAGATGTCAGAAAACAATTATTACTAAAATCCTCTGTATGTTTAAAAACAGAACTGTACCAATATACAACGAAGTTATACACTGAATCGCCAAAAAAAAAAAAAAAAAAAAAAATAAATAAATAAAAAAAAAAAAAAAATATTTGGTGCAATTGTTAAATTGGTTACTGCTGCTAGAATGGCAGGTTATCAAGATTTAAGCAAGTTTGAATGTGGTGTTATAGTTGGCGCATGAGTGATGGGACATAGCATATGTGAGGTAGCAATGAAGTGGAGATTTTACCGTACGACCATTTCACAAGTGTACCGCGAATATCAGAAATCCTGTGAAACATCATATCTCTGACATCACACGGCCGGAAAAAGACCCTGGAAGAATGGGGCCAATGATGACTGATGAGAATCATTCAACATTACAGAAGAACAACCCTTCCGCAAATTGCTGCAGATTTCAATGCTGGGCCATCAACAAGTGTCAGCATGCAAACCATTCAACGAAACCTCGTCGATGTAGGGTTTTGGAGCTGACAGCCCAGTCATGTACCCTTGATGACTGCACAACACAAGCTTTATGCTTTGCCTGGGCCCATCAACACCGACACTGGACTGTTGATGACTGGAAACGTGTTGCCTGGTCGGATGAGTCTCGTTTCAAATTGTACTGATGGATGTGTGCTGTTATGGAGACAACCTCATGGATCCATGGGCCCTGCTAGTCAGCAAGGGATTTTTAAGCTGGTGGATGCTCTGTAATGATGTGGGGGGTTTTCAGTTGGAGTGATATGGGATCCCTATTACATCTGACAAGTGACACATATGTAAGCATCCTGTCTGAACACATGCATCCATTCATGTCCATTGTGCATTCCAATGGACTTGGGCAATTCCAGTAGGACAATGCGACACCCCACACATCCAGAATTGCTAAAAAGTGGCTCCAGGGACACTCTTCTGAGTTTAAACACTTCTGCTGGCCACCAAACTCCCCAGAAATGAACATTATTGAGCATATCTGGGATGCCTTGAACATGCTGTTCAGAAGAGATCTCCAGCCCCTTGTACTCTTACAGATTTATGGTCAGCCCTGTAGGATTCATGGTGTCAATTCCCTCCAGCACTACTTCAGACATTAGTCAAGTCCATGCCACTTGTGTTGCAGCACTTCTGCATGCTCGTGGGAGCCCTGCATGATATTAGGGAGGTGTACTAGTTTCTTTGGCTCTTCAGAGCATAAACAGTAGTGATTCTTTGTATTTATGGTGGTGAAGGAGAACTGGTTGAAGAACAGTATAGGAAATAATCCAAAGAGTACAAATGGGCTGGAGAGGTTTTGGTAAACTACTTGCAGTTTTAAAACTACTCTTCCGACGCACATGAGATGGAAAGTCTATAGTACCTGTTTTGACTGATGGAAGTAACACATGGAGTTTTAAAACAAAAACTGAAGGTTGCTCAGTGAGTTACAGCAAAATGCAAGTTGTGAATTACTAGGAAAGAAATGAAGACAAACAACTGGATCAGGGAACGGATTGAAGTAAAATATTTTATTACGACTGCACTGAAAATGGAACTGCGATGTGTAGGACATGCAGGCAGGTGAATGGACAGTACATGGACCAAATAAATTCTTTGCTGGATGCAAATACATGACAAAAGAGCAAAACAATAACCTAATAACAGTTAAGTAGATGTCATTAGAAAACAGGCAGGAACAACGTGAATTTATGTTGCTGGTGGCCATAGTACACGTAGAATAGATGGGCCTTCATACAGAAGTAGATGTCAAATAACTGACAGTGAAGATGAAAATCTAGCCTGTAAACGTTTTTCAAACTTTTTGGTCCTCTGTTCTGAGTCAGTAAAGTAAAATGTCTTGTGGGAAACTAAAGGTGTCAACTTGTAGCTAATTCTGGGGCAAGACAACAACAATGAGAGCACTGTTGAGGAATGTTTATGATAAGAGGATGTAAATTTGGAGCTGATTTTGGCACTAGACAGCTTACATAACGTGTGATAAAAAAGTAATGGGAATTTTGGTTTTTCTTGTAGAATCTTTATTATTCACCAACACCAACACTGTCCCCTTCAAAGTAATCCTACTTAGACATAATACACCAGTGCTGGCAACTTTTTACAACTTTGGAATCCTCTCTTAACTCACTTTTTATTATGGTGTTCAACTCCTTTAGTGATTCTGATTTTACCTAATCAATGGGGCCAAAATGACATCCTTTACATCCTTTCATGGTTCTCTCCAGCCTTAGGAATAGAAAGAAATCACAGGGGGCCATGTCTAGTGAATATGGTGGCTGGGCAACATAACAATTTTGTTTTTTGTCAAAAAATCATGAACAAACATTGAGATGTGAGCAGTAGCATTATTATGATGCAATTTTCATGCTTGATTTTGCCACAATGCTGCTCATTTTCTTCAGATGGCTTCACGCGAGCAGAACAGCACATAACTTCCAGGTAGTATTCCTTCTTAACCATACAACAATAAGGCAGGAACCCATGATGCACTATCCCAACATAATCAAAGAAACTAGTGAAGTGAAATATCGTGTGGCAGGGACCTCTCATTGGGTATACCAGTCACCTGGTGCAACTCTTTCCTGGCGACATCACTTCAGCGACTTGTGTGTTGATGAGGAAGATGTGATCATGAAGACAGCACAACACCCAGTCCCCAAGTGGAGAAAATCTCTGACCCAGCCAGGAATCAAATCTGAGCCCCTTGCATGGCATTTTGCCATGCTGACCACTCATCTGTCGAGGTGGACAGAAAACACAGAGAGGAACCTTCATATGTGATCATACTTACCAAAATTTTTTTGGCCTTGGCTCTTCAGTCAGTTTCCAATGGAACACATATACCCACATTTCATCACCAGTTACAGTCTTCTTTAGAAGTTCTGGATCATTGGTGACTTCATTCAGCAATCTCATTTTTTCTCTACATTCAACTACACATTTCATGACGAGAACATTTAAAAAATTGCTTGGAATGAGCTAAAAGATACGCTGACATCATCAGCAACCTCTCTGATGGTTATTTGGAAATTTCCCAAAAACGTTTTCTTCGCTTCTTCTGCATTGTCATTAGTAATTGTTGTATTGGGGCATCTAGGGCAGTCATTGCCTTTCAAGTTTTCTCAACCCACTTTGCAACATTTATGCCACTTGTAAACTCTTGTCTTACTCATAGTATATTTGTCAAAAGCCACAGTTAGATTTAGATTCAGTTTTTGCTCCATAGACCAAAGAAATGAGTTGATTCTCATGGGTGTGGAACATGTCAGAAAGTACAACATAAAACAGTTGAATACAATACTTACTACCCTGATAATTTGTCAGGAGAGTGTCAAAATAGGTGAATACATTACAGTAAACTGGAACTGCTAAAATTTACAGAATTAATACACTGTCAGAATGAAACATTGTTATTCACTTTCAATAAATTTATCACACACAAAATCCCTATCTTCACTGTAGTGACCTAGTGCTGTCAAAATTGAAATCTAAAAGACATTTTTACTTAAGCTGGCTTAACAGTCTCTATTAAGATATTTATCTATAGAGTAGAAGGAGTTGCCTCTAAAAAAGTCTTTCAAATTCTGTTTAAACCTTGCTGTTTCTGAAACCAGGTTTTTAATGGTTGCAGGCAATTTATTGAAAATGTGTGTTACTGAATATAGGACCCTTTTTTGGACCAAGGTAAGTGATTTTAGGTTTTGAGTAGATTGTTCTTATTTATAGTATTGATACTATGTATTGAGGTATTGGCTGGAAATAGAGATATATTACTTGCAACAAATTTCATTAAGGAATAAATATACAAGAAACAGTGGTTAGAATACAAAGTTTCTTGAACAGGTTTCTACATGATGTTCTACATGATGTTCAGTCATGATATTCAGTCAACATCTTGAATGCATTGCTACACTTTATTCCATTTTTCAAGCAAAATTTAATACAGATTCTGTGATCCACCTTTTTCAGAAGTAAAAAATTGCTGAGTGCTCAAAAGCACATACAACCTTTTTAACCGTCAACAATAAACTAAATACTTAAAACAGCTGAAAATGCAAAAATATATCAGTAACATGTGCACCATCAAGATAAAAAGGAAATTTGAAAATCGGATGTATAAAGCCTGCAGATTTAAAAAACTCCCATTACTTTTTGATTTCAATTCATATGTTAGGTGGGTATCACTCCTCCATGGCCACAAATAAGCCATAAGCAGCTGCTGTGATGGAATGTTCTGTGTTGCTGGTTTTCAAGCTATATTATCAAGAAGCATGATTGTGCTTGTATTTGAACCTGGACTCAAATAACACCATATGTCTTTTTTGTTCCGTAAGTTCATAGTGAGGAGATCCTCAAGGAAGTAGTGCATATCATAAAACAGGGAACATAATGCATATTTACAAAAAAATGAGATATACTTATGTCCCTTTGCCAGCTCCCAAGTGAAATGATCCTCACAAATGTGGAATAGCTCAAAAAATCTTATACCTATTTTAATTTTAGAGTAAAAACAAATTTTCCACAAAACATGAAACTATACAATACAATGAAGTGCATACAATAAATCTTTGGCTGTTGTAATCATACACCATCAAAGATCAAACCAATTTACAACAGTTATTTACAATAATTTTAAAACATCACTAAACTGAAAATTTGCAGATGTCAATTTTACATAATACTCATGTTATTTGATATTGTTAATAGTATAAAGACAAAAGGGAAATGTATAGGTTGAAGTTAGATATAGTGGGAATTAGTGAAGTTTGGTGGCAGGAGGAACAGGACTTCTGGTCAGGTAAACAGAGGGTGATAAATACAAAATCAAATAATGGTAATGCAGGAGTAGGTTTAATAATGAATAAAAAGAAGTAGGAACACAGATACACTACTATGAATGATGTAGTGAATACATTACTGTAGCCAAGACAAACACGAAGCCCAGGCCTGCTACAGTAGTACAAGTTTATATGCCAACTAGCTCCACAGATGGTGAAGAAGTTGAAGAAATATATGATACAATAAAAGAAATTATTGAGATAGTTAAGTGAGATGAAATTTTAATAGCATGGGGGACTGGAATCTGATTGTAGGAAAAGGAAGAGAAGAAAAAGTAGTTGTTGAATATGGAATGGGGGTAAGGAATGAAAGAGGAAGCCACCTGATAGAATTTTGCTTGGAGCATAACTTAACCATAGCTAACACTTGGTATAAGAATCATGAAAGAAGGTTGTAAATGTGGAAGAGGCCTGAAGACACTGTAAGGTTCCAGATAGATTATATAATGGTAGGAAGATATTTAGGAACCAGGTTTTAATTTGTAAGACATTTCCAGGGCAGATGCAGACTCTGACCATAATCTATTAGTTATGAACTGTAGATTAAAACTGAGGAAACTGCAAAAAAAGTAGGAATTCAAGGGGATGGGACCTGGATAAACTGAAAGAACCAGAGGTTGCAGTCAATTTCAGAGTGAGCATTAGGGAATGGTTGACATGAAAGGGTCAAGAAATACAGTAGAAGAAGAGTGGGTAGCTTTGAGAGATGAAATAGTAAAGTCAGCAGAGGATCAAGTAGGTAAAAAGAAGAGGACTAGTAGAAATCCTTGAGTAACAGAAGAGCTATTGCATTTAGTTGATGAAAGGAGAAAATATAAAAATACAGTAAATGAAGCAGGTGAAAAGGAATACAACCACCTCAAAAATGAGATCAACAGAAAGTGCAAAATAGCTAAGCATGGATTGCTAGAGGACAAATGTAAGGGTGTAGAGGCATATATCACTATGGATAAGATAGATACTGCCTACAGCAAAATTAAAGAGACCCTTGGAGCAAAGAAAACCACCTGTAAGAATACCAAGGGCTCAGATGGAAAAGCAGCCCTAAGCAAAGAAGGGAAAGCTGAAAAGTGGAAGGAGTATATAGAGGGTCTATACAAGGGCTATGTACTTGAGGGCAATATTATGGAAATGAAAGAGAACATAGATGAAGATGAAATGGGAGATATAATACTGCAAGAAGAATTTGACAGAGCACTGAAAGACCTAAGTCGAAACAAGGCCATGGGAGTAGAAACAATCCATTAGATCTACTGATAGCCTTGGCAAGCCAGCCATGACAAAACTCTTCCATCTGGTGAGCAAGATGTATGAGACAGGCAAAATACCTTCAGACTTCAAGAAGAGTATAATAATTCCAATCCCAAAGAAAGCAGGTGTTGACTGATGTGAAAACTACCAAACTATCAATTTAATAAGTCATTATTGCACAATACTAACACAAATTCTTTACTAATGAATGGAAAAACTGGTACAAGCTGACCTCAGAGAAGATCAGTTTGGATTCCATAGAAATGCTGGAACATGTGAGTATAGATTTAAGTGTCAGGAATACTTTTATGAAAGTGTTCATATGGAGTGTAGCTATGTATGGAAGCAAAACATGGAAGATAAACAGTGTGGACAAGAAGAGAATAGAAGCTTTTGACATGTGGTACTACAGAACAATGCTGAAGATTAAATGGGTAGATCACATAACTAATGGGGAGGTACTGTACAGAATTGGGAAGAAGAGGAATTTGTGGTGCAACTTCTCTAGGAGGGGTGATCTGTTGGTAGGACATGTTCTGAGGCATCAAGGGATTACCAATCTAGTATTGGAGGGAAGCATGGAGGGTAAAAATCGTAGAGGGGGGCCAAGAGATAAATACACTAAGCAGATTGAGAAGGATGTAGGTTGCAGTAATTATTCGGAGATGAAGAGGCTTGCACAGGAGAGAGTAGAATGGAGAGCTACATCAAACCGATCTCTGGACTGAAGACAACAACAACAACAACAACACAAACCAGTCAGTTCTATTAAGGAAGTGATCTGTGGAGCAGCATGAATAGGCCACCCACGAATCCTTTTCTTTTTATTTATTTTGGCTCTTCTGAAACTGAATTTATTTGTAGTTCAACTTTTTGTAGCCACTAAGGAAGTTATTGAATATGTGTGTTCCTGAATAATGGGCACTTTCTGAACCAAAGTAACTGATTTGAAATCTTTGTGCAGTTTATTATTATTTCTGGTATTGATTCCTTTAGAAGTGCTGTTGTTTTGGAAAGAGAAATTTTTATTTATGACAGATTTGAGTAAGGAATAAATATATTGGGAAGCAGTAGTTATCATCCCCAGGTCCTTGAACAGGGCTTTGCAGGGCATTCTTGAATCCACAACACAAATGATTCATATTATACTCTTGTAAGATGAGAAAATGTTTAACTTGGCTTGATGATATACTCTAAAAATATGATCCCACATGACATGGAATGAAGCAAATTGTGCTACATTTTTCTCCTTAAATCGCCTGTACCTGACAACATCCACATTGCAAGTAAAGATTTGTTTAGCACCTTCGTAGTTCTGTGGTATTATCATCCCAATTTAATCTGTTGTCATGTTGTAACAACAAGAATGTAACACTACCAATCTCTACTTTCTACCTTTCATCATATTTTAGGCACATACTGCAGAGAAGCATCTTGCAAGTTATGAAATGCATGTATTGAGTCTTTTCAGAGTTTAGTGGCAAATAATTAGCTGGAAGCCATTTACAGTATTAATGTTCATGAAAATATCATTACCAAGACTTCTAAAACTATCCTTTATATACTATTTATTACAGTGTTTGTGTAATCTACAAACAAAATAAACTTGGCATTCAGTAATGTTCCTTATGAAAGATCATTAACATACATGTGAAAGAGATACAGCAGCCATAACTAGAAAATTGACAATGAGTTCAATGGACTTCAAGTATGAATAAAAGATTTCTTAAGTTCGTACAGCAGAAATAAGAGCTTTAAAAATTATTTTGTGTCCAGACAATCACAACAATTCTAGTTCAAAATTACTGGTTTCGACTGAAATGCCATTTTTTCCAAAAGAAATAACAGCACAATAAGGTACTGGAACAACAGCAGAAGCAGCTAGAACAACATCAGAAGCAAAATGCAACATAAGGATGTAAAGGGACATCACCCTCTAGCATTACTTTTGCTCAACAGAAGTTGCTCAACAGAAGTAGTTGATACCAGAAATATTTTCGAATTTTCTAAATAATTTCATATGATTTTGTTAACGATGTGTTATATTTCAAGCTAAAATCTATAAAAAGAAATTACTTTATTTTCTTTTTTACAACCGATATGTACTAGCTCTGAATGTACAGTTAAATTTTTTCTTTAGAAACATTTGAAATTACAAAATATTTTGCATACTTAATATTTTTATTATTAGTTATGCAATTTGGTGCTATTTATTATGTTTATTTCTTGATTCATGTATAATATAATAATAGAAATTAATAGAAATTCATTTGACAAGAAAATTTGTAAATCCTTTGGAAGTGTTATTACTGCAGAGTGAGGAAGTGGTGGTGGGCATTCCCCTAATGTGACCAGATTAGGGTGTCCAGTCGTCTCGTTTTTCCCAGGACAGTCCCGTTTTTTACCAAAATGTCCCGCTGTCCCGAAAGTTTTTTTGTGGACGCTCAAATGTCCCATTTTTTTTAATGATTCCACTTGGCTAGAGTATTTTATTTTACTGGTTGTTTGACTTGCTATTAACGGCACAATTATTTATGCTAGGAAGCATGTGATGACTTTCAGCATACCCCAAACATGTCCAAACTGTCAAAAATCACAAGAAATTTTAAACACACTATAGGTTATGAATAACAATGAAGATTCTTCTCTTCTAAATCGACCCACTGAATCCGTCCTTTCAGTCCAGAGATACTCTACACCACTGATACTTGCTCTCTGGCTTTCGTCACCACACTGTTAATGTTTTGCACTGTGCAATCACTGCTTCATTATGCCAAAACAAAAGTGTAATTATAACAGCAATATAAAAAGTGAGTTTCCTTTATCACTGGTAGTGGAGAAACTGTAGAATGTACGTTGTGCAGATCAAAATTTGCTATTGGTCATGGTGGAAGGTCTAACATTGTGAATCACATTAAGATGAAGAAACATCGCATGAGCGATCAAACGAAAAGAGCAAATAAATCCATGAGTGACTACTATGTAAACTTAAAATCAGTAACAGAGATGGATAGGCAGTTGGCAGCACAAAAAGCTACATTTGCATACCACAGTGCAATGCATAACCATAGCTTTAAGTTAATGGACTGCACTACAGCAGATGTTAAAAAACTTTTCAATTCTAAATTCACATGTGGACACACAAAATGTAATGCAATCATTTCAAATGGTATTGTACCAAATGCAGCCCAGCAGGTTTTAAATGAACTGAAAAGTGCTTGATTCATTTCTGTAATGATTGATACTTTGAATCATCTGGATTTGAAGTTGGTTCCTCTCTTTATCAGGCATTTTCACCCTGAAAATGGCATCATGGTGAAAGTGCTCGAATTGGTTAATTTAGCTGGAGAAACTTCAGATTTACTTCAGAATTATGAGCTGGAGATTTTAAAGAAATATGATATTGAGGGAAAGGTGATTGCAGTTTCTGCAGACGACACTAACACCAATTTTAGTGGTAAGCAGAGGAAAGGAAAATACAATTTGTTCTATAAACTGCAACAGATCACAGTGAATAATATAGTAGGTTTTGTCTGTCCAGCACAATTCCTTACAAACTGGCTCAGATTGCCTACCCATCAACTGCCAATTAATTGTAAACAAAATCTATCAGCATTTCCAGATATATACAGTGAGGGTTGAATCTCTGAAGTCATTCCGTAACTTTACTGAAACTGAATACAAAACTGTACTTGGGAACAGCAAGACAAGGTGGCTATCTCTGCTACCAGCATTAAAAAGAATTGTAGAGATATTCCCTGCTTTGAAATCATATTTCATTTCCCTTGATAAGTGTCCTGTTATTCTTAAACAATTCTTTGATAACAGTGTGTATATTGATCGTCTACATTTTCTTGTTAGCCAGCTTAAAACTTTCTCCACAACAATTAAATGTATTGAGAAACAAGAAATCACAATAGTGTAAGTTTATCAAGAAATTAACAAATTATTGGGCAAATTACTATGTAGAAAATCTGAAAGATTTCTCACATCCTTTGTACATGTGACTCTAAGAAAGATGGAAGGAGAGGGTTAAATTACTGTAGAACAATTTCATGTTTATGCTGACATCTTCTATAACTCTTGCATTGAGTATATTAAAGAATGGTGTTTACCATTTCTCACACGTTTTAAAGGATTTTACTGGGTTAATACTGAAAAGGAGCAGCTGTTGTATTTTTGTTAAAAGTATTGTACCAAATTTTCCTGTTGATGAAGATGAATGTTCAATGAATTTTCATGTGCACTGAACTTCATAAAAAGTGAAGGAGACAAAGAAAGTGTTAGTGCAATGTGGTGTAAAATATTTGCTTATTTCAAAAGTAAAAACATTAACATGAAAAATGTGATTCATTTGGTGGAGTTTTGTCTAGCAATTCCTGGGTCAAATGCTGCTGTGGAACATGTGTTTTTGGTAGTGAACTCTTTGTGGTCAGATGAAAAAAACAATGAAAGTTGAAACAGTGAGGGCCTTGCTCATTGTCAAAACACTCTTTGCTGATGTGTCGTGTACTGACTTCTATGATACAATTTCAAACGAAAATGCACTTCCTGATAAAGTACATAAAAGTGAAAAACACGGTGATAGTGTGGCAGAATAATTGTAAAAAGTGATTTGGGATCATCTGAGTGCAGCTGCAACCGTATCAATTGTTCCTCCCTCATGAGGGTCCATAACAGGATTGGAACACATTTCTCCATCACCTAAGGCTACCCTTCGTGGCATTTCATTTTGCAGAAATCAATCTCTAATTATCATTATTACTGTCGTGTCTCTGCCTTACAAATTGAGGTCTGTAACCTGTAGCCAAGTGAGCAGAAAGCTGTCATCACATTTCACCACAAGATGCTGAAAAGGGTCAGGCATAAAAGCAAGTCTGGCTGCCATATGACTCTCCCTACTGCCTGATTCCAAGGATGGACTATTGTCAATGCATCACAGTATGAGGGCCAGACTGTCACAGTGGTGACATGGATTACACCACATTCAAACCTGGTGCTGCACCAGTTCTGTGGTCTGTGCAATCGAAATTGATGTCGTGCCATAACAGGGTAGGTTGAGTAACCATAAATACTACCAGCCAGAACCATGCAGTATCTCTCATCAACTGCAGCCAACACAGAGAAGTACTCTGTGCTAGTTGTCGACCTGATGTGAGTCAACCTGCCTAACTACTATTAGTCGGCACCTCTGCCAGCTGCAGGCCCATGGGCTGTGCCTAATCTTGATGCTGCCAGGAGGTGATGGGGTCCATCTCCTGGCTGACTTCAGGGTGCCTACCTTGGGTTTCATAGTTCGCAGACTTCCTCAGGCACCACCTACACCTGACTTACTGCCAAGCTGCTGGCTGCCAGGTATGTGCATACCCTCCTACTGCAGGTTTCACTCTGTGCACTACTGATGATGCACCCTGCATTGAGGATCCTAAGTGATTATCTGTCACGCTTGGGTGCCTCCTGCACCAGGCTCACCACAGGGTAGCTGGTCATGCATCTGTGTCAAATGTTATGACCAGCTTACATCGGAGTTTGCTGCCATGGCTAGCCTACCACCTGCCTAGGCTTGATGTAGCTCTACACTTGGCAGGGTGTTGGCATCACTTCTTCACTGCAGCATACCAGTCCAGCTTGGTGAGTCTGTGCTGCCAGTACAAAGTATTTGACTGCTGTATTATTTATGATAAATAAACTTGTTATTATTCTTTCGCAGCTTCTATTATTTTGTGACAGATGACCAGCTGGTTCTACATACCTGCTGCTCTATCAATAATCCTGTAATGTCAATGCAACCTGCTGTGAGGTCAATAAACACTTGAGCAAACCTGACCCCACTATAAATGGCATCAGAAGTGAGCAGTGGCTTTGAGCAATGTTGTGGAACAACATACAGCATCATCAGCACAGTAGGGTAAGTGAAGAAACAATTTTTCCTGCAATGGCAAGCTGATTGGACTGGTCAGTTCATTTAAAAGTGAAGTTTATTAGAGCCAGTGAAGGTGTGGGTGTGAATAATTTCAAATGTGATGGAAAACTCTGCCAGTAGGTGTATGGTTGGGTGCATACAAAGTAATTTATTAGGTCATAGAGCTCTCTGTATGGAGTCAACCCCAGTAACGTGCTTCATATATTGTAGATTGTAGACAGTGTGACAAATCTACCTGGCTAATGATTAGGCAGAAAGACTGCATTATATGAGGCATGTTTTTTAAGTAAGTACCATCTTGAAATAACAATAAAGAAGCAGATTTTTATAACAATTTTATTTTTACAAGAAAACTGTACTTTAATGTACATTTTTACATAATTCTCAACAATGGTAAGGCACATATCATACTGTACAACCAGCTTCGAAAACCAGCCTCATAGAAATCTGTCATCTGACTGTAGCTTTTGACAATTTAAGCATTCTGTAACAACTGCATAAAGCACACTTACTGACATTTATGAGTGATGGGCTGGTAGAGAAATGGGTGAGTACTTTTAAAGATGGCTGTATGAAAATGTATGATGTGGAATGAAGTGGATGACCTTCAGTCATTACTGATGATCTGGTGCAGAAAGGTGATGAAAAAGTGAGAGAGAACAGATACTTTATGATTTCACCATTATGTGATGAGTTTCCTTGAGTGTCAAGATGTGTGCTTTATGAAGTTGTTACAGAAGATGTAAATTATTGAAGGCTATGCAGAGGCAGGAGATTTCTATAAGGGCGGTATTCAAAATTGATTGTACAACATAATAAATGCATTAATATTTGTGGGAATTCTGTAGAAAAGTAGATTAAAGGACAGACTTTTGTGTAGAAATAATATAGCTACAAAAAATTTAGCTGATTTCTTTTTACTTCAAAATGGTACTTACTTAAAACACACACCTTGTACTATGGTGATGTTACATTTACATGTCCTTCTCATAATCCCATTTTGTTTCTATTGTTTTTGTTTTCAATATTATTATTATTAGATGAAGGTTTAATAATGTTCAAGTCAAAAGCAGAGTTGGTTAACACTCAGAAAATGGTGCAATCTTCAGTAAATCAGATAGCTCAACTGAGAGAGGATAATGCAGACCTGCATAGGCAGTGGGAAGATGTGAGAGAGGACAGAGACTCATTTAGTTTAACTTTTCCCATCCTAGATTCAACTATGGTTAGCTTAGTTCATCCTTTTTGACACTTATGTACCATGAGGGAGTAGGGAATGTCGTCACGCACTGATTCATGATTGGCTTCATCCAAATTGTTACAGTCCAGTGACATTTTATGTGCTGACCGGCAGACCTTCTCTTGGTGTCCTATCTTGCCTCACTCATTAAACTTCACTCGCCTGAATTGACATTGTTGCTGCAGATGGTATATGGAACAATGGAACATTGACTACAAGAGGAAAGTTTCTTCGAGCATCAATGGTGAGAATGATCAGGAATAAGAGGCTGTCCCTAGGACGGACCTTGTTTCCGACTCAATGGATGTTGCGACTTCGTCACTAACACTGTCAGGCAGTCTTGAACAGGTGCTGTGGAATGGAGTGATTGTTCGAATGCTCGGATGATAGGGACGCATGTTTCCTGAAGAGTATCCTTCAATTGTATGAAGATTGTCATCCGGTGCATGGACAGGAGCATGTCTCTGACCAAAGATGCAGCATATGACTGTTTGCAGTTGGGGTTAGTGCACTGGAAACAGTAGTCTCTGGACAGGCCCTGCCGTCGGGCGATCATTTCTTTATATGGATGATTGGATTGTTTGCGACAACCGAAAAATTTTTGCCTTGTGGCAGCAACATGGACTTATGTCTCAAAGTCTTCTAGAAGATTTGACTTCAGTTGATCACAGGGGAGCGAATGTGACTCTGCTTCAGGGTTCAGCTGCTTAAGGAATTGGAAAATCTCTGGTCTGACATATGCGAAGAAATAAACGGCCCTACTATTTCATGGCATCGTGACTCCGGTGCAAATTATCAACACTACATTCATCAGGACTTAGCAACTTTCAATAAACTTTACACACAATTTTAAATCTTTTTGAAGCTTTTTCTTGCCTACAATTCTTATAATATAATGAAAAGAAAAAAAAAGCTTATCGCTTACTACATTTTTGATGCTCATTCGGTAAAACTTTAGCATCAGACATGACACATGACATTTTAGTTTCTTACCAACTTACTACTATCTTTATTCACAAAACATCTTGCAGACAATATCGACTTATACCACTGCCTACAGAGTTACATCATTGTATGACATACAGTATAGTTCAGAAGATATGACATCAGAAACTTCGAGATGAGTGAAAAATTAGCTCTTCTGATGACGGCTTGCAAATTATCCAAACTGTACTCAACCAGTGTTTGATATCGATAGGACATAGTGGGGTAGCAGTTATTTAAAGAATCGGTGGGGTGTGTGTGGGGGGGATGGGGGGGGGGGGTCAGGTTATAAATAATCGATATAGCATTTTCACAGATGTGTGAATACCACTGGCCACCACAGACTGTCTAGGCGGCTGTGATATCTATTGTGGCTGAAACAGTATGTTTCAGAGTCAAGTTGTCTACAGCATGGTGAGCCTTTTCAACTGCCATCAAGTGTGGTAGCACAGTGGTATGACCCTACCCTTCAATTCAGGAGAATGGCGATGCAGATGCCCATCAAGCCAACCAGATTCGGCTTTTTGTTGCTTACCTAAATCGCTGAAGACAAATTGGGGCATGCTTGACTTCCTTCACCTATCAGAGCATGTGCTCCATTTCTGACCTCATCATCGATGAGGCATTAAACGCTAATCTTCCTTTATTAATTGCTTATTTCCCAGGTTCTCCCTGTGTGTCTGCAGCCGGTTGTGCAGTGTGTCTGGAACTTATCCAAAGAGTTTAGTAACCAAATGGTTTTGTAACATTTTGACAGCACAGGAATTTGTCTCTTAATTTTTTGATGGCCATTGTTCAACCCATTTCACAGACCTCTGCGATCTTCGCTGTTTGTTAAGCGTCGTGCAACAATGATGTAAAGGAAGGTCCTGTACGTAGACTTATCTCCACCACCTCAAAGTAGACGACATCTCCACCAGTGACTTGATCAGTTTACAGTCTGAAAGTTGTAACAGGAACTTCTTCCAGTTGGAACGGTAACACTAGCAGATGATTGTTATATTTGTTATGTCGTTTGTTTCGAAACTGACAATGTATTAAGTATCATGAACATGTGACCCACCCGGCTAGCCATGTGGTCTAACATGCTGTTTCCTGAGCAGGAAGGCGTGCTGGTCCACACCACGAATCCGCCCAGTGGATTAGTGTCGAGGTCTGGTGTGCTTGCCTGCCTGTGGATGGTTGTTAAGGCGGTTTTCCATCTCCCTCGGCAAATTCAGGCTGGTTCCCCTTATTCTGCTGCAGTTACACTGTGTTGGCGATTGCTGTGCAAATGCAATTTCCATGTACGCATACACCGTAATTATTCCACCATGCAAACATTTGGGGTTAACTCATCTGGTATGAGACGTTCCTGGAGGGGGTCCACTGGGGGCCGAACGGCACAATAACCCAGGATTCGGTGTGAGGCGGCAGTGGGTTGGGTGGACTGCTGTGGCCTGTTATGGGGTTGTGAACCAGTGGGAGCTACAGCAGGATGAAGCCTCTCCATCATTTCTAGGTCCCCAGTTCAATAAAATACAATCATGAAGATGCAATGTTTAAAAGCCCCTCTAACTGAAGGTCAATGACTCATGGTCTGTACAATTTTTTTACATGACTGAAGGATTCGTAATTTTATCCATTAACAACTCATACAGTCTTTGTCTTCTTTCAAACTGAAGTTATTGGCAAAGCTACAGGTGTTGGACAAAAATATGGAAGCACCAAACACGCAACAGATTCCCATGGCTAATGCGCAGTGGAAAAACTGTTGGCATTCAAAACATCATCTCAGAATGGGTAAATACAAGGCCTATCTGGTTTTAAAGGGCATCTTATACCGCTCTTTCCGCAAAGTAGCTGGAAGTTCAGGTAACGTTGATGGAGGTTGTGACTCGATAGTATTGACAGTGGAGGCCGAGGGAGATGCGACAGTTCATCGGACACAGCCTCACCACTGAGGAATGAACGTAGTACTGTGGAGTGAACCTCATCGCCAAAGATGGCCACATAATCCTTGGCAGTAATGCGACCTTCCCGAGTTACCATGGCACCCATGGAATACCACTCTATGGCTGTCCAAATCCTCACTCAACCCCTGCTATGTTTCACTCTTGTGATGATGGACTCAGCCAGAAGTTGGAAACATGCAAAACAAGACTCCTCAGACCAAATGAACTTCTTCCATTGGTTCACAGTCCAGCTTTTATGCTTCGGCATCAAATTTTCCTGTTATGGTTATTCGCATCACTGATGAGTGGTTTTGGAACTCCAAGTTGCTCTGCAATTCACTGCTTTTGGAGCTTCCTTCGTGTTGTTTTGGTGCTGACAGCATTCGTGAATGCGACATTCAGTTCTGCAGTGACTTTTGCAGCTGTTGTCCTCTTAATTTTCTTCATGCTCCTCTTCAGTATGTGTCTGTCATGATTACTCAGTACAGACTTTCGTCAACATTGTGACTTAGCCAATGATGTTTCTCCACCTTCCCTATATGCAGTTTGTCTTCGATACTGTGCTTCTTAAAACACCGAACACTTCAGCTCCCTTGGTAACAGCAGCACCCCCCATATGAACACCAACAATATCTCCACTCTCGAATTCGCTTAGCCCCAACACAATGCACTCACAACTGCACAGAACACTGTTTTGACTACGATTGACACTTGCAACATACTGAGGAAAATGTGCATGTGAAGTTCGTGGTCAAATACAACAGCACAACCTGCAGGCTTGGCTAGCATATACATTTACATTGAAGTATGCTTTTCTCGCATTGGTTCCATATTTTTGTCCTGTGTAGTCTTTTGGTTTCCTCAAGTAAAGTTTTGCAGTGAAATTTCGTTTTGGTTCCTGATTGTCCTGTTTTCATGGAGCTCTCTGATTGACTTACTGCAAGTTGACAAGATCTTGATGCTACTCTTTGACTCAGCGTGGTATGTTCTGTGTACCCAGGCATTCTATTCAGTCTATTTACCTTTTACTTTCGTATTAAGAACTCCTGTGATTTTTTAAATATTTGACAGGAAGATACAAGGTACACAGATCGATACCCATGTATCACATCTGCACATAGATGGGTATTTGAGGTCATAATAGCCCCTTCATCTCCGGAGAAATCATCATATTGTGTCAGTCTTTCATGTGGTGCTGTATTTTCTTTCACAACGGTATCCCATGTAACCAATCCAAAGCTTTTGACTGTGTCAAACATGAAATTCTGCTAAATAAAGCATACTACTATGGGTTAAGTGGAATACTGGAAACAAGGATTAAATCCTACCTTACAGATAGGAAACAAAGGGTAATAATTACTGATGGTAGTGGAATCCCAGCTTTATCCAAGTGGGGCACAGTCAACACTGGAGTGCCTCAAGGCTTGGTACTATGACCCTTACTGTTTCTTATATTTATAAATGACCTCTCACACTGCACCACGTTAGTGAGCAATTTCACCCTATTCGCTGATGATACTTCTCTTCTAGTTGACAAAAGCAACAGAGAACAACCGGGTAACATCTGCGAACAATGCATTTGATGGCATACTGAAATGGTTTATCTGTAATGGACTCTCTTTAAATATAAAAAAAACTCGTTATGTACAGTTTCACATGGCACATAAACAACTGGGGTATATAAATATAGAATGTAATGGACAACAAATGAAGCAGGTCGACTCAGCTAAGTTCCTGGGTGTGTACATAGACTGCAAACTAAATTGGTCCAGCCATATCTTATACCGAGAGAAAAGGCTACATTCTGTAAGATTTGCCTTATGCAAAATTACATTAACCACACACAAGCAGGCCATAAGAGCTGCTTATTTTTGATATTTCCATGCACTTTTGGCTTACAGGATCATCTTTTGGGACAACCAGCCCTTGGCAAAAATAGTTTTTATTTTGGTGTGCAACCAATGCACTCAAGCAGGAATCTGTTTAGGAGACTACAGGATTTACAATGATATCTCAGTACATATACTCCCGTGTATGTTTCATTAATAAAAACCACTCTCTCCTCAAAACCAATAGTGAATAATATGAACATAACACAAGGTCAAAAGAGGACTTTCATAGTAATCAGTCGAACTATACCCTTGTGCAGAAAGAAGTAAATTATACAGGCATCAAAATTTACAATGCTCTACCCAGTGTCATCAAAAGTCTTGCTCCTGAAACACTACAAACTTCAAGAGCAAACTGAAGGTATACCCAATACAAAAGTAGTTCTATTCAGTTAGTGAAATTTTAGTACATAGGGGCAAGTTTGTATTATACAAACGAGTTAGCCATGCAATGTAGGCATAAATGAAAGTATTTCTTGCCGTAATGTTGTACTGTTGATCAAATACTTTGATATTGTTAGTCTGAATGTGTACACATAAGTGTTAATTCTGATCTATGAAATATGTTTTTATTTCTTATAGTGACCCATGTTTTTACAATGAGTATTGTCATGAATTAACCATATTGTGTGCCGCCATATTGTTAACATTGTAAAAATACTGACTCATTCCATATCCTTACAACTCCATTGTTATCAGGATCAATGGAACTTGCAACAAAATAAAAAATAAATATATAAAAAATCTTGCTTTTAACCAAAGGTTTTACATGTAATCCAAGATTCAAATATTTTTCTACATTGGTCCTGAAATAATTGTGCTAGTAATGCAAAAGTATTTCAGCTCACAGAGTAAATTTAGATGAGAATAAGTTTTTCCTTTAACCAGTCTTTCGCATAGTATCATGTCATCTTTTTCGATTTTTTCGTTTCAAAAACGCAAAAGTAGCCAAAACAGACAACTCATCATCTACCAAGCTTGACATACTTGAAGCGTAAACTGATAGTGTGCAAGGACGCTTGGACTGTATGAGGGGAGGGGGATTAGCTTATGACTGCATAAAATTCTTAATCATGCACGCTTATCAAGCAGTCTGGCGGGCGGGATAGCGAGAGTGAAGCAGTGAGGTGATAACGCTGTGTTAGATATTGCGGGAGAAGTAGACGGGCTGGCGGGTGGCGAAGCTGACCTTGGCCACGCTGTGATTACACGGGCCTGACCACGGCATGCACAGCTGTTCTCATGGACCAAGTAACTAGCGTCCGAGATAACGTATTTGCTTGTGAGCAGTTTCGTGTTTACTGTTAATGTAATTAAAATACTGGCATCACAGATTCTACATCTACATCTACATCCATACTCCACAAGCCAACTGACAGTGTGTGGCAGAGGGTACCTTGAGTACCTCTATCGGTTCTCCCTTCTATTCCAGTCTCGTATTGTTCGTGGAAAGAAGGATTGTCGGTATACCTCTGTGTGGGCTCTAATCTCTCTGATTTTATCCTTATGGTCTCTTTGCGAGATATACATAGGAGGGAGCAATACACTGCTTGACTCCTCGGTGAAGGTACGTTCTCAAAATTTCAACAAAAGCCCGTACCAAGCTACTATGCATCTCTTCTGCAGAGTCTTCCACTGGAGTTTATCTATCATCTCCGTAACGCTTTCGAGATTACTAAATGATTCTGTGATGAAGCGCGCTGGTCTCCGTTGGATCTTCTCTATCTCTTTTATCAAACCTATATGGCACAGATCCCACACTGCTGAGCAGTATTCAAGCAGTGGGCGAACAAGCATACTGTAACCTACTTCCTTTGATTTTGGATTCCATTTCCTTAAGACTCTTCCAATTAATCTCAGTCTGGCATCTGCTTTACCGACGATCAACTTGATATGATTATTCCATTTTAAATTACTCCTAATGCGTACTCCAAGATAATTTATATTGTAGCTAAATGATAAGGGATCTTTCTTTCTATGTATTCGCAGTACGTTACACTTGTCTACATTGAGATTCAATTGCCATTCCCTGCACCATGCGTCAATTCGCTGCAGATCCTCCTGCATTTCAGTACAATTTTCCATTGTTACAACCTCTCGATCTACGACAGCCTCATCCCCAAAAGGCCTCAGTGAACTTCCGATGTCATCCACAAGGTCATTTATATACATTGTGAATAGCAACGGCCCTGCGGCACACCTGAAATCACTCTTACTTCGGAAGACTTCTCTCCATTGAGAATGACATGCTGCGTTCTGTTATCTAAGAACTCTTCAATCCAATCACACAATTGGTCTGATAGTCCATATGCTCTTACTTTGTTCATTAAACAACTGTGGGGAACTGTATCAAACACGTTGCGGAAGTCAAGAAACACGGCATCCACCTGGGAACCCGTGTCTATGGCCCTCTAAGTCTCGTGGGCGAATAGCGCAAGCTGGGTTTCACACGATCGTCTTTTTCGAAACCCATGCTGATTCATACAAAGTAGATTTCTGATCTCCTGAAATGTCATTATGTTGTTGTTGTTGTGGTCTTCAGTCCTGAGACTGGTTTGATGCAGCTCTCCATGCTACTCTATCCTGTGCAAGCTTCTTCATCTGCCAGTACCTACTGCAACCTACATCCTTCTGAATCTGTTTAGTGTATTCATCTCTTGGTCCCCCTCTACAGTTTTTACTCTCCACGCTGCCCTCCAATACTAAATTGGTGATCCCTCGATGCCTCTGAACATGTCCTACCAACCGATCACTTCTTCCAGTCAAGTTGTGGCACAAACTTCTCTTCTCCCCAATCCTATTCAATACCTCCTCATTAGATATATGATCTACCCATCTAATCTTCAGCATTCTTCTGAAACACCACATTTTGAAGGCTTCTATTCTCTTCTTGTCTAAACTAGTTATCGTCCATGTTTCACTTCCATACATGGCTACGTTCCATACAAATACTTTCAGAAATGACTTCCTGACACTTAAATCTATACTCGATGTTAACAAATTTCTCCTCTTCAGAAACGCTTTCCTTGCCATTGCCAGTCTACATTTTATATCCTCTCTACTTTGACCATCATCAGTTATTTTGTTCCCCAAATAGCAAAACTCCCTTACTACTTTAAGTGTCTCATTTCCTAATCTAATTCCTTAGCATCACCCGACTTAATTCGACTACTTTCCATTATCCTCGTTTTGCTTTTGTTGATGTTCATCTTATATTCTCCTTTCAAGGTCATTATACTCGAACATAATACGTGTTCCAAGATTCTACAACTGACTGACATTAGAGATATAGGTCTATAATTCTGCACATCTGTTCGATGTCCCTTCTTGAAAACGGGGATGACTTGTGCCCTTTTCCAATCCTTTGGAATGCTACGCTCTTCTAGAGACCTACGGCACACCACTGCAAGAAGGGGGGCAAGTTCCTTCGTGTACTCTGTGTAATATCGAACTGGTATCCCATCAGGTCCAGCGGCCTTTCCTCTTATGAGCGATTTTAATTGTTTCTCTATCCCTCTGTCGACTATTTCGATATCTACCATTTTGTCATCTGTGCGACAATCTAGAGAAGGAACTACAGTGCAGTCTTCCTCTGTGAAACAGCTTTGGAAAAAGACATTTAGTATTTCGGTCTTTAGTCTGTCATCCTCTGTTTCAGTACCATTTTGGTCACAGAGTGTCTGGACATGTTGGTTTGATCCAGCTACCACTTTGACATAAGACCAAAATTTCTTAGGGTTTCTGCCAAGTCAGTACATAGAACATTCCTTTCGAATTCATTGAATGCCTCTCGCATAGCCCTCCTCACACTACATTTCGCTTCGTGTAATTTTTGTTTGTCTGCAAGGCTTTGGCTATGTTTATGTTTGCTGTGAAGTTCCCTTTGCTTCCAAAGCAGTTTTCTAACTTGGTTGTTGTACCACAGTGACTCTTTTCCATCTCTTATGATCTTGCTTGGCACATACTCATCTAACACATATTGTACGATGGTTTTGTACTTTGTCCACTGATCCTCTACACTATCTGTACTCAAGACAAAACTTTTGTGTTGAGCCGTCAGGTACCCTGAAATCTGCTTTTTGTCACTTTTGCTAAACAGAAAAATCTTCCTACCTTTTTTAATATTTCTATATAAGGCTGAAATCATTGATGCAGTAACCGCTTCATGATCACTGATTCCCTGTTCTGCATTATTTGTTTCAAATATTTCAGGTCTGTTTGTCACCAGAAGGTCTAATATGTTATCTCCCAGTCTATATCCGGCAAATTAAAATCTCCATCCAGAACTATAACATGGTGGGGAAATATACTCGAAATATTTTCCAAATTATCCTCAGCCACAACAGCTGCTGAGCCAGGGGACCTATAGAGACATCCAATTGCCATGTCTGAGTCTGCTTTAACTGTGACCCCCACCCAAATTATTTCACATTTCGGATCTCTGTCAATTTCCTTTGATACTATTGCACTTCTTATCGCTATCAACACGCCTCCCCTTTCACTGTCCAGCCTGTCTCTGCGGTATACATTCCAATCTGAGTTTAGAATTTCATTACTGTTTACATCTGGTTTCAGCCAACTTTCTGTCCCTAGTACTATATGGGCATTGTGACCGTTTATTAATGAGAGCAGTTCCGGGACTTTTCTATAGACGCTCCTGCAGTTCACTATTAGCACATTAATATTGTTATTCCCTGTTGCATTTTGCCTGCTCCTGCCTTGCACCGTCTCAGGAGGCGTCTTGTCGGGCCTAGGGAGGGAATTTTCTAACCTAAAAAACCCATATGTGCACTCCACATGTACTCCGCTACCCTTGTAGCTGCTTCCTGGGTGTAGTGCACGCCTGACCTATTCAGGGGGACCCTACATTTCTCCACCCGATAGCGGAGGTCGAGAAATTTGCACCCCAGATCTCTGCAGAAACGTCTGAGCCTCTGGTTTAAGCCTTCCACTTGGCTCCAAGCCAGAGGACAGCGATCGGTTCTGGGAACAATACTACAAATAGTTAGCTCAGATTCCACCCCACGAGCGACCTTTCCGCCTTCACCACCTCCGTCAACCGCCTGTATGAACTGAGGATGACCTCTGAACCCAGACGGCAGGAGTCATTGTTGCTGACATGAGCAACAATTTGCAGTCGAGTGCACCCAGTGCTCTCTATCACCTCCGGTAGGGTCTCCTCCACATCCCGGATGAGGCCCCCCGGCAAGCAGACAGAGTGAACACTGGCCTTCTTCCCCGACCTTTACGCTATTTCCCTAAGGAGCTCCATCACCTGCCTAACGTTGGAGCTCCCAATCACCAATAAACCCCTCCCCCTGTGTGCCTGCTCGGACCTTGCTGACTTCTAAAATCGAAGGAAAACTGTTTCATAATCATCATTTGCTATTTGAAGCCCACTCCAGAATTGATTATTGTTCCATGGATTTCAGCTACCCATTTTTTTTTTTTTTTTTTTTTTTTTTTTACTTTACTTGATTAAAACCTTGTGATCCTTTACATGATTTCTAGTAAATTTAGTATATTTCTTGTATACCAGTAATATGAAAAGGAGGCTGGAAAGTTTCTATGTTTTGTGTCCTAGATTACTCCCTTTTATGGAGTAAAAGAATTACTGTGTTATTCCGGCACTGGGCAATTAGATAGTATACCTAAGTAATTTTGCTAATGCCTTTTGCATAATTCTTCTTTCAGCTTTAATCATTTCTACTAAAATCTACCATCTACAGGCCACTTACCTTTATTCCTACACCATATGACGCTTGACACATCATGTGACAATAATTCCACAAAGACCACTTAACAATAAATGGGGAAAGTTGTACAAGCTTACGAAGATTTGTTTATACATTTCTTCAGTTCCAGAACCACAGAGCTTTAGTAGACCTGCACACAGAGCGACTCTAATGAAACTGCTTATCGACGCCAGTCAGTAATAGGTCTGTAGTGATAGGTCGTTTACAAATTACTTCCTATTTAGTTAAACAGAGCTCCACAGATGGCACGACTGCAGAGTTACTCATCAGTAGATCACCTGCAACAAGTTGCCAACCAGTTGCCAGTAACTCTGCTGCTGCGTTGCAGAATGAACTGAGTTGCATCATGTCCTTGAACACAGCTGTGTGTTGGTTTAACCCCTTAATTCATGAATAAATTTCTCATGGACAAAAAAATAATGTTGTGCTAGGAGTACCCGAAACACTCAGAACATGGTAGCAGATGTCAGAAACGTTGGTAGCTTCTTGCAGAAACCGCACCTACCGCCACTGCCACTGGAGAACTGGTAACCTTATATTTACAGCATAAGAATTGCACTGATATGATGAGAATTTGTGACACTTAACATTAAGAGGTTAATATGAAGATAAACGAGCAGGTTGTGAGCATTAGCATTGTATAGGAAGTGGAAAAACATCCCAATTTATGAAGCTACGAGCTCCCAAACTATTGCAGGAGGGAATTCGACACAGAATGCATGGTGTGAAGTTGGAAAAGACATTCATGTAACATGAATGCAGTGTACTACACATCTGTTGTTCAAAATAAAATTACTGATACATCAATGAGAGCAAATGTACAAAAAGTGAAACATACCGGAATTATTCTCTAATGTGACTCGCAGCCCTTGTCCTTCTGCCAAAGTACATTTTCAAGTAGAAACGAACAGTGACAACAGCAGGAAAGTGACAAAAAAGTCACAAATCTCCGATACATGTAAACGCAATGATGTTCTCACACAAACGATGTAATGTGCACAAACCACTATAACCACACCTCCATGTATACCTGTAAACCTCAAGACATCTGGGTTTTGATGATAAAAGTAGTGCTGTCTTACAGCAGAAGAAATGAACTGTACCAAATCACAGTAGCACTTTTGTAAAAAAAAAGCTAAGAATTTTGACTCTGTCTGATGAGGCTCCTTGGATGCTATATAAGGTAAAGGCACCGGTAGTTGACCAAACACCAGGAGTTGACACTTTCAGATAAAAGTTCTTAAAATAAGAAAATCGCTTTATTCAGAGATTTTACTGTTCTTGTATGGTGGTGCCATACAAAGCATAATTCGATAAGTATAAGATATTTCTAGCAGTCGTCTTGAAGTGGGTGCTTCTCATGGAGGTCAAAATTATTTTCAGCCTCCATGGTGCTTCTGTTTGTAACAGTGTGTTTGTGCTTCTCTGCTTTAATTGATTTTCTTCTCAAAATTGATAAGGAGGTAAGTTTTAGATGTGGCAAAGCAAATTTATGATATTATTATTTTTTGTGTATAGTTTTTTAGATGGTTCCAGTATTAAACAAAGTAAGCATATTTGTGAAATATTTGTGAATTTAGGTTACGGTAAGGTCAAGCATCAGGTGCCAAGTACTGGTGCTAATATGTTCCTTATTTTTAGTAGTTGACACATCTGTCAACTACTGAGTCCAACAACTTTTTTAATACTTTTTTCATTCCCTGTATCCTCATAAGCTTAGCTCTGTGGAATTTGTGCTAAATTTATCGTTGGATGTATAGATCCAGTAGTTGACACCCTATGTCAACCACTAGCTCATACCATGTCAACTACTGGCATTCAAGTAATGTGAATTTCTGACATTATGTTTTATATTATTTAGGTCATTATAATGCCACCAGTAAAAGGGAAGATGCTCAGTTATACAGAGGAACAAATGCAGCTTGCCATCGATGCAGTACTTAATGGAATGCCTGTTTTTACAACAACAAACGGTTTCTCAAATTACTTTAATGTACAAAGCCAGAGGGTAAACACCTAGAAATCATCGCATGGGTCCTGATACAGTTCTTACCAAAGATGAGGAGGATTTATTAGTACACTGGGTTTGTACTATGGCTAAGGTCGGATTCCCCATAACAAAACTCAAACTTCTGGACAGTGTGCAGCACCTGATTGAACAACTGAAATGTAAAAATCCCTTTGTTTTTAATCACCCAGGGAAAACTTGGTACAGTGCTTTTCTGAAGCGCCATCCCAATATTGGGATTAGAATGTCACAAAATCTGACATCAAGCACGGCAGGAGTAAAGCCAGAAGCTATAAGGAGCTGGTTTGATGAGATAGATAAATATTTAACAGAGAACACTTTTAGGTCAATCCTTCAAAGTTCCACAAGAGTTTTTAATTTAGATGAGACTGCTTTCTTTCTGAACCCCAAAGGAAACAAAGTGTTGGCCCTGAAAGGAGAAAAAAAAGTGTACCAGTAAGTGAATAGTGACGCGAAAGAATGTCTAACGGTTTTGTTGACTGGAAATGCAAATGGTGATATAGCACCTCTATTGACACTGCTTAAATACATTAGAATACCACAGGAAGTAGCGGAGAGTGTACCAAAACATTGGAGAATAGGTAAATCTAAAACAGGTTGAATGACAGGTCCATTATTCTTTGAATTTATAACAAATGTTTTCCTTCCTTACCTTCTAGAAAAGAAAATACCACTTCCAGTCATTGTGCTTATTGAAACTTCCTGGCAGATTAAAACTGTGTGCCCGACCGAGACTCGAACTCAGGACCTTTGCCTTTTGTGGGCAAGTGCTCTACCATCTGAGCTACCGAAGCACGACTCACGCCCGGTCCTCACAGCTTTACTTCTGCCAGTATCTCGTCTCCTACCTTCCAAACTTTACAGAAGCTCTCCTGTGAACCTTGCAGAACTAGCACTCCTGAAAGAAAGGATACATGTGGAGACATGGCTTAGCCACAGCCTGGGGGATGCTCCAGAATGAGATTTTCACTCTGCAGCGGAGTGTGCGCTGGTATGAAACTTCCTGGCAGATTAAAACTGTGTGCCCGACCGAGACTCGAACTTGGGACTTTTGCCTTTCGCGGGCAAGTGCTCTACCATCTGAGCTACCGAAGCACGACTCACGCCCGGTCCTCACAGCTTTACTTCTGCCAGTATCTCGTCTCCTACCTTCCAAACTTTACAGAAGCTCTCCTGCAAACCTTGCAGAACTAGCACTCCTGAAAGAAAGGATACAGAGGAGACATGGCTTAGCCACAGCTTGGGGGATGTTTCCAGAATGAGATTTGCACTCTGCAGTGGAGTGTGTGCTGGTATGAAACTTCCTGGGAGATTAAAACTGTGTGCCCGACCGAAAATCTCATTCGTTGTGCTTATTGATGGCCATGCATCACATTTCACCTTACACACTAGTAAGTTTTGTAATGAGCATGGGATAATACTCATAGCTTTGCTTCCAAATTCTACACATCTTCTTCAACCTATGGATGTTGCTGTCTTTCATTTCTTAAAGGAAAGTTGGAAAATCAAGGTACATCAGTGGAGATTGGAACATTTGGATCAACCAGTGCTTAAGAAGATCCATTTTGCACCCTTACTGGAACAAACTTTGGATGAGTTCATTAAACCGTCTGTCCTGCAGAATGGATTCAGGAGAACTGGACTTGTTCCATGGAATCCAGAGGCTGTAGACTACTCAAAAATTCCATCAGTGAGTGATGATGTTATAATTACTTCTCACAGAACTGCCACTTCTGAAAAATTAAACTTAAGAGTTGGATTAGAGGTTCTAGAAACATACATTGGGAAAGATAAACTTTAATGTTTTGAGTCTACAAGTGATGTGTGGGGAGGAAATATAAATGACCAGTCTTTGTTTTTGCTTTGGAGGGAAATTAAAAATGATTGTCACAATTCTATTCTTTCCCAGTCTGTTGATGACACACATAACTGTGTGGCAAATCAAAATGAAAAAGTGGAGGAAGGAAATGTCCATCCAGATGAAAAACAAAATAAGGAAGTAATCGAAACTAAAAAACAGGAAGACATGAAAAGCTTGGCAGGCAACAACCAAAATAAAGAAAGACAGGAGACTAATGTAACAGACCAGCATGTCACGCCCAAGAATTCAATGAAAAATTCTGATTTTCCTCAGTGTGCTTCTAGTGGAAATATTAATAGGAAATCAGGGGACCCACTAATCCCCTCCCCATTCAAACGTGCATTATTTTGGCTACAGAATACAGAAAAACAAGGGAAAAGAAGATTATGAGAAAACTTCCAAGTGTTGTGACATCCAACCAGTGGCAGGAATATCATCATAAGAAGGAACAACTGAAGCTACAAAGAGAAAGACTAAAAGCTGAGAGAGCAAAAGCATGAAAACTGAAAAAAGAACAGTCTAAGATTGCTAAGAAACTCAAGAAGCAAACTAAAGTAGAGAATCGTAGAAAGCTAAAAGTGCACAAGAAAAGAACAATTTCAGTGTCCTCAGATTCTGAAGATGAAGAATGGAGTGAGTCAGGCAGCAGTGTGGATGACATTAGTATGCTCCATGATGGTGATTCGCAGACATCTGATGGCAAGGAAGATGACAATTCTGATCAAACAATTATAACAGAAAAAGAAACAGCAAACAAAGAAGAAAATATGAATAAATTTTATAAAAATGGCGAATTTCTTCTTGTTTCTTTTTCTGGAAAGAAGAGATATTTCAAATATGTTTGTATTGTTCAGTGGGTGTTTGAGGATGGTGAAACGTAAGTAATAGCTCTAAAATCTTGCAACTGTCAGAAAAACGTTTTTTATGTTGATGAAAATGATGTCATGTTATTAGTCCATCACAGGTTATTGACAAGCTTCCTTTACCACTCTCAAATATCACTAATGAACTTTTGAAATATGAATTCCAAAACAGTATTGACTGTGATGTGTAGACTAAAGTTATTTATTTAGTGTCAGCTACTGAATATTTTTCCTGTCAACTACTGAAACTTTCATGTCTCACTAGAGTCAACTATTGATGACTGCACTTATACTTTTGTTATAATTTTTATTTACCACTTAATGTACCTTAACATAGTGAATTATAATAAATAAAGAACCTGAAGATTAATTGTGTCTGTGCCCAACATCCACTTGTATTCATAAATATCAAATTAAAGTAGTTTCATTTCTTAAGATGTCAACTACTGGTGCCTTTACCTAACAGCTTCCAGTTTATGTTTCTTTGCATGTGCGGAAACATCTAGAAATTTCTTCATTTTCTTGTTCATGTGTATTAATGATAACAATAATAGAGAAGGCATGTGGCACCAGCAGTTTCTCATTTCAGAGGTACACTGCCTGTAGAACTAGTTGCCAGCCAGATGGCACCCAGTTTTCAATTTAGATTCCTTGGTCATTTCATTCCTTTTTACTTGCTCCATGTGTGGATGGCCTTTTGGTCATCTTTCAGTTAAACAGAGGCAGAAATCTAAACAAACTACTCCGGAAACCAGTATGAAAAGTTTTTAAACTTTATCTGCATCAGTGTTCACACATTTTCCCCACAGTGGTCCTTAGTTCTCACAGGTGGGAGAACTAACAAGTCCTCTTCTGCTTTTACATCACTAACCTCAACCCATGTCAGTAGAGTAATACATTTAAGATATCAGTAGTACCATCAGAGATCCTGAAGTTAAACATAAACGTAAAACTAACTTTCTTTCATTTCCGTATTGATCTAAAAAGAAACCAAGTCCTTGTAGGCCCTATGAACTATCGCAGTACATATAACAACCTGTGGAGTTACATTAGTATCTCCTATAATTTTAGATAACATTACTGGGAAACAGCGATCTGTCATTTAAGTAAAATTAGTAAAATATAGTTTCGATCACACTATCGCTATCACTTGCACCTTTGTCCCACAAGTTGTGTGGGGTTGGCATGGTTAAATCGGATTTGGCAGGTTAAATTGAAGGGGTGGCCGAATGCTCTTCTTGCCACAACCCCATACCCCCCGGGACGGAATCAGAGTACCCCATCTGTCTGCATCTAGGGTAAATCATGGAAAAGTGCGGAAGTGTTTCAAATGTCTGTGAGTTATGTAACTGAGGCAGAACATCGGTACCAGCCCAGTATTCACCTAGAGGGATGTGGAAAACATCCTAAAAACCACATCCAGGTTGGCTGGCACATCAGGCACTCATCATTAATCCAGAAGGCAGATTCAATCCGGGGCCGGCATGCCTACTTGAGTCCAGGAAGCAGCGTATTAGCACTCTCGGCTAACCTGGTGGGTATAGTTTTTATCACACTGTCATTTATTAAAAATATGACCTGTCTAGTAGCAGGCCATCTTCAGTTAATGTGCCAACTGGCTGATGATGATGATGCTTGGAACAGCTGTTGTAGGCATCATCATCATCTGCATGGTGCATTATCTGAAGATGTACTACTATTCGAGGCTGAAACTGGTCATATTTTTAATAAATGACTGCGCAACCAAGAATTTTTTTTTTACTAATTTTAATTAACATCTTCTGTTTTCACATCATAATCAACAACTAGTTTCAGCATCCTTACAAATGAAAGCTACCATACCTTGAAGCACTCACTACACATTCTAATATACTGAGGTCTACAAGAAATATATCACAGTTGCGAATATGGGCAACCATCAGCTATGTAACAGAATGAAGACAATGAAAATTTGAGCTGGACTGGCACTTGAATCTGGATTTCCCACTTTACGCATGTCTGAAGGAACATTACATCGTTCTTCTTAATAATACAGGCACTGCAATATAATATGCTGAGGTCTGCTAGCTTTAACTTGGAGTTGCTTTCTGGCAGAGCGCTACAAAAAGTGACACTCTGTATCAAATGCTTCAGCAGTTTATTGCTGTGATTTTGATAGTATTATCTGTTGGGGTTATTACTTTCTACCATACACTATATGTTATGGGATGTTACTCTATCTGGGTTCAATGGAGAGTTGCTTATGCCAAAAGAAACCTATTGTGCACCCTCCACACTATCAGCTACCTGGGCAGCAGTTTTCAACATGTAGCACAATTTGAACCATTCAGGGGAAGCCTACAGTTCTCAACCCTGTTTTAAGTCTAGGAAGTCTCAACATAGCTTGTCACAGAACCTTTGGAGACTCTGGTTCAAGTTCCACTTAATTCAGAAAGAGGAAAGTCACAATCAGTTCTGGAGACAATGTTGCAGATTCTGAGCTTTGTTGAAATTCCATGATCGAGGCTGGTCTTCTCAACCTTCTCTGCAATTTGTTGGAATGCTCCAATGATGACCTTTCAACCCATAGAAAGGCATTGTTCCTTACAATGTGCACCACAATTTTCAGTTTGTTAACCCTGCTTTCCTAATGGCTGCTGGAACAGCCTCTTCAAAATGTTGAATAGGGTCTCCAGGCACACACACAAAGTGGCCATGGTGATCCTTTCCGTTCCTTGCTGACATTTCCATAAGAGGTACCATTATTCACCATACTCATTTCAAGCGGGTATGCTCAGAGTGACAGTTAAAAACAAGCTAGGATATTTGACATAGTAAAATAACACTATACTCAGTAGCTTGATTGTTTCAATTTTGGATGTCAAACAGTGCTCATGATAACATACGTGCTTTGAAAACTAATGTGCAGTGAACCTTCATGGATGATGTTCCTTAATTTTTCTGCTCTGTCATTAACTGGAGATAACAAGAATGTAAACACTGAATTTTGAAATCAAGCGTTTTAGGTGGGCTACTCACAGACTTATGACAGGCATCAAATCTTTATTGTAAGAAAGAAGAATCTATGTAATGGTAGACTTATTGGGCCTCAGACAGTTGATAGTGGCCTCACTCTGGAAGTCCTACTGTGTCCATTACTATACATATTAAACTCTATGCCCATTACACACAACTGATTTAGATGCACTTAACCAGTTGCATGCAGCACTTCCTGTCACCATGAAAGCAGTAACATGTAGTCACATGAATTCCATGAGACACCAAAAGCACTGAGAAGCCATTCTGATCTGTGTTCACTCAAGCACCTCCCACAACTCAATGAGATTGTTAGCTGAGTCCAATGTGTGCATATGTCATTCCATGGCATCACTGAGGTGCTCAACAGGACTAGAGTCAGCTGATATAAATAGGGGCACAAGGATCTTTGTATCTGTCAAATGTTCTTCTAGCCAATCTGACCAATCCAGGAGAGTTGAGATGGTGCAGTGTTGTGCTGGAGGTATAGATCACTTACAAATGCATGCATTCTTCATCAGTGAAAGACAGTAGGAGACATACTAGGAATTCAGATTCATCCCATATACAAAACTGTGCACGTCATCTTATGCTATTTTTGTATGGATTGGTGCTCTACCATTAGTGTGTGCCAATGTGGACCAAGATTTTTCCCTCTGGGCCAATTTCTTTCTTTTTTGAACAGTCAATGATGGTCTGCATTTTTGTTAATCTGTGTGCCCTTTGTTGTATGCTAGGTTAAGGTATGTGTGTGGACCGGTTGCATATGTACCCCATTCCCCTTTCTTTTTTGGTGATGTGGCTGCCTGCCACTTGCTGCCCAGCATTGGATAGGCAAGTAATTTTCTTTATTGCAGACCACCTCTCCACTGTTCCATTTTAGTTGACAGTGACCTCTGTCGATGGCTGTGGACTCTGGCCACGCATTTTTTCTCAAACTAAGGTACTCACTGTTCACTCTTGACAAGGTGGCATGTTAAATGTCTGTTGCCTATATGACTTTGGGGATAAAGTAGGCTCTATGTCAAACACAACCAAATTCATTGTTATGTGTCTTGCTGCCATTTTACACTCATCTGTGTTGCTGCCTGCCAGTGTAGGGTTGATGACATCCTCTTGCATTTTACATGGCAACAGAAGTGCTCTCTCTCTCTCCCTCTCTCTCTCTCTCTCTCTCAATTTCAGCAGCTGTCTCTAATTCACTCGTCACGAGTATATAGACACAAGATTTTAATCAGTTAGTAAACTACAATATAATTCAGAAATTTGTATTAATTATCTTTCTCTGGAGAGTTGACATTACTCTCACAATTTTTTAAATGCATATTTTCTTTTTATTTCCTCTGATTTCACCAGCAGATAGCTTGATGCCATATATTTGCATGATCATGATTGCAGTCTTATGTTCTGTAATTGCTGGACAACTTATTTCTATCACATTTTTAATGACCTTGTGGATGAATGAATACTTCTTGATATGGTACTTACTGTTTTAGATACTCATGGTATGTGGCAGTCAGACACATATAGGTATAAAGATGAGAGAAAGGCATGCACAATATACAGGATGTATGATATGTCACTCCCTATTTTTAAAATGTTATAGTCTTTATTTATGAACCAATTTTCTTAGAACTACTTTTGTTAGAAACATAACTCCTGGAGGTTGTGTTTAACATCACTTTAAACATCCATATAATCTCCAGTATTCTCTTCACATTTTTTAAATGAACTGGAATGTGTGATACTGCTGCCTGCAACATGTTAGATGGAACATTGGATAACACATCAGATTTTACTGCTTCCAGTTCATCTAAGTTCCATGGTTTTCTCTTGTAAACCACCTCCTTAGCCAACTACCAGAGAAAAAATTACAAGACTTTAAATAAGGGCTGTGGGCAGGCTGTGCATCTGCACCATGCTTGCCAATCCTATGACTTGGGAAATGATCATGCAGTCATTGGCAGACATCATTTGCAATATGAGCAGGCACTCCGTCCTTCATGAAGTGAAGCTGTGGATTGTTCCATTGTGAAATTACTGACCATACATTATCTTGCATAATTTTCAGATATCTTTTGCGATTCATTGTGTTCTGCAGAAAGAAAGGACCAACAACTTTGCTGTTGCGATACCATATCATATTGTCACCTTTGAATGGCTGTGTGCTTTTTCAACACATTTGTGTAGGTTTTTGGCTACCAAATAATGGTGGTCGTGCCTGTTTATAAATCCTCCAACATGATAAACTGTCTCATCAGTCCACAGAATGTCCTCAAAAAGTTCAGGCCAATCATCATTACAACCCATTCTTCTGTCACAATCGTAAGGAAACAATTGTTGCACATAATGGGGGTCCCATAGCATAAAAGTGAGAATCACTGCAACTGCATAACGTGAAAGACCACATTTGAGAGATGCTTGACTCAATGATTTCTTAGGGTTCTTTGTGAACATTTCATGAACTCTGTCAACATTCCCTTGTGTCCTTGAATTTGATGGTCTTCCTGATCTTTTTGCAACATTCCCTGTTGTTAGTAATTAGGAATAGCAATTTTTAACTTTTTTTTTAAATATGGTATTGTATGGGTCTCTCATTCAGCTCTCCTCCATCCTTGTCTCGCATACACATCCCCTGACTTCATAACATTTCTGCTATTTTAGCCTATTCTTTCCAGTCAACATAGGTGGCGTTTTCCAACTGAAACAAAAGAAAAATAATGTTACATACAACCTCAGAGAGTGTTGTTTCTAACAAAAGTATTTCTAAAAAAATTGGTTCATAAATAAATAAATTATAACTGTTTAAAAATAGGGAGCCACTTGTCAGATGCCCTATACTTCCTCCAGAAATGTCTCATTCATTATATTCTGTATTGTATCAATAGCGCACTGTATGGGAGCCATAACAATTACTATAAGGAAGTAGTAAAATATAGCAGATCTTCCACATAAAGCTCGACACTTTATAGAACATTCCCCTAAAAATAATACAGAGCCCACTGAAAACCACCAGCCGTCTCCCTCACAATATTTGATTTATTTATTTTATTTATTTATTTGTTTTCATATATTTAGCCATTCATGGACATTTTAAAATGTATGGATGTTGTCAGTTGCATACATTCTTATATTTATACAGTTTGTTGTTACATGTAGTTAAACATTGTGACATATAAGTTATTTACAATCATTTTTGCTCCTTATCAAAATATTGTGAAACAAAAGCTATTTACAATCATTTAGTACTAAGGAATTCACTTATAGGGTAAAAGCAGTTTTCCTGCAAAAACAATGTATGATTTTTCCTAAAGCAGTACATGTTATCTGCTTCTTTTATTTTCTGCGACAGTTTATTACACAGTTTGACACCTTCATACAAGAAGCTATTTTGAGTCTTATGTTTATTCTTCCTGTCTAGGTGAAGCCAATGACTTGTTCTTGTACTATAGTTATGAAAACTGCTATTTGTGCTATAATTTTCTAAATTTTTCCTGATGTACACTATGGTTTGGAATATAAATTCACAAGGAACAGTTAGAATCTCTAACATTTTGAAAAGTTCTCTTACTGCTTTTTGTTATAATTCTTACTGCTCTCTTTTTCATTTTAAATACTGTTTGTAAATTCTGAGCACTGTTTCCCCAGGATATAATACCATAACTGATTACTGAATGAACATAACTAAAGCATACAGTTCTCAAACATTCACTACTGCATGCAGATACAAGGACTCTAAGTGCATAACATGTTGTGGATATCTTTTTCGAGAGTTTCATAGCATGTTCGTTCCAATTCATTTGGCTGTCAATGTGCAACCCTAAGAATTTTGTTGCGGGTACATCATCTTTGGAGATGTTATCTAGTTTTAAATGTAAGGGACTCTGTTTTCTGTTCATTCTAAAGCATATTGTATTTGTTTTCTTTATGCTGAGAGTTACTTTGTTTTCCTGTGACCATTTGTGAACATCCCTCAGCACTTCAGTAGAATTTTCCAACATTTGTGCTGGTGTCTTACTGGTGATTACTATGTTGCTGTCATCTGCAAACAATATCTTCTCTCCATGGCTGATATGTTGCGGGAAATCATTTATATACACCAGAAATAATACAGGGCCAAGTACACATCCTTGAGGGACCCCAATATTGAGGCTCTGAGCACTATGGGACTTAACTTGGACCCCAATATTGATATATTGTGGATCAGATATGTTTCTCAACGTACTTTGATCCACTGGAGACAGGTGTGATCTCTACTGACTGTACTCTGCTTTCTAAATATGAATGAAACTATTTGAGAACCACTCCCCTTACTCCTAGTGCCTCTAATTTCTCTAATTTATGCGACATCTTCTGGTGGTCAACTGTATCAAATGCCTTAGACAGGTCTAGGAAAAGGCCAGTTACATAGCTGTTCTCATCTAGTGCTCCTAAAACTGTTTTTGTAGATTGTGCTATTGCAGATTCTGTACCTCTACGAGGCCTGAAACCATACTGGTCATTGCAGAGGAGGTTGAATTTACTTAGATAGCTCAAAAGCCTGTTTTTCATTATTGTTTCTATCACTTTGGAAAAGCATGACAATAGGGCTATTGGTCTGTAGTTTTCAACGTTTTCTATGTCACCTTTCTTGTGAACTGGTAAAATTTTGGCATGCTTCAGATAGTCAGGGAAGCAACCAGTTTTGAAGGATTCATTTATGATTTCTGTTAGTGGAGCATTGATACCGTTTATGCATTTTTTTAGCACACACATTAGGATTTCATCTAAACCTGCCGAGTTTTTGTTCTTTAATTGCCTTACAACATTGCATACTTCCTCCTCAGTAGTTGGAAGCAATACCATTGAGTTTACTATATGCTTCTGTATTGGTTGATTAGCACCTTTTGAAAATTTTTTCTGTAAGTTCGTTGCAATGCTCCTAAAGTAGGTATTCACATAATTTGCTAATTCTTTCATGTTACTTTCTAAGTTTTTCTTGTTCCTGATTTGTGTGTTTGTACCTCCCTGCTTCACAGTTCGTGTTTCTTGTTTCACTACAGCCCATGTAGCTTTACTTTTATTATTGGCTAAATTTATGAACCTATCATTGGCTGATTTTTTTGCAGTGCTGAGTACCTTCTTGTAGATCCGTTTGTAGTTTTTGTAGTAGTGCAAAAAAACTATTGTCCTTTTTAATGGAGTTTAGGTATTTACAAGTTTGAGCACTTTTCCTAATTCCTTTAGTAATCCATTTATTGTTGGTGGGTGTTCCAATGGGAATTAATGCTTTGGGGAATGTTTCTTCAAATTTTTATTTAAACTCAGACATAAAATTGGAGAACTTGCTATTCACTTTAGTTTCTATGTACACTCCTTCCCAACTTTCATGTGCTATCTTTAAGGAAAACTCTTGCAAAGCTGATGGAGAGTAGACTCCTTTATATACATGCAGTTTTGATTCTGTTTTTACACAAGCTGTTACTTTTATAAACTGACATAGATGGTCAGACAGTCCCAGATTTTTGACAAGTACATCACACTTTTCTCTGCCTACATCCGTAGCTATATGGTATGATGATGAATGTGTGGTTATTCTTGTTTCACAGTTGACTAGTGAAGATAGTCCAAAACTATGTAGGATATTCATAAATGTGTTACTGGTGTCATCTGTTTTATTTGTATTTATGTTAAAGTCCCCACACACAAGGATATTATGTTTCAGAGTCTACGCTAGTTCTAGGCATTGTATAAGTTTTGAAAAGAATATCTCTAAATTACCACTGGGAGAATGATATACAAATAATATAGTTAGTTTCTTGGGAATATTTATAGCAAATATCTCTATTGCTGACACGTCAAAGTCTCTGTCTACACTTAGCATGATAATATAATTTTTGACTTTAAATTCAATGCTGTTCTTAACATACATACATGATCCTCCACCTTTCATTGTGTTTCTGCAATAAGAACATGCTTGGACATATGAGGATAAATTTATATATAAGATTTCACTTTCTTTACACCAGTGCTCTGTAATACAGCTAACAGTGCTGTCTAGGATTTGTAACTCGACTTCCAGCTGTTGCACTTTGTTTTTTACACACTGAATATTTTGATGGAGTACTGTTAGACATTCAATGTTACTTATCTTGGTGGCTTCTTTTTCGTCATATCTGCAATTAAAAAAATCCTTCAGATGGGAAGGAGGTGTCCTTTTCCGTCTACTTGCTGTCCCATGGATGGTTGTTTTCATGTCTGCTGCTGCTCCTGCTATTGCTGGGATTTCTGCTGTTACTGCTGTCTGTGATGCTGCTGTTGATGGTGATGCTGTTGTTGGCATTGGTGTTCTGATTATTGTTTGTACTGCTGCTCCTGATATTGCTGGGATTTCCATTGTTACTGCTGTCTGTGATGCTGCTGTTGATGGTGATGCTGTTGTTGACATTTTTGCTTCGATTATTATTTGTACTGCTGCATTTTGTGTAACTGCTATTGGTTGTGTTTGTTCTGCTGCTTTTTTTTGTTGCTGGTATCATCTGTGCTGAGATAGCTTCTCCATTTTGAGTTGATACAATAATAGGTATGATGATGTTTTTTGTGTACATAATCTCAGCCTGCACCTAAAGAGTTCAAGATTCAAAAGGCTGCAGATGATAAACTCTATACAGTTCTGAAACAAGGTAGCTCAGAGGCCATTAACAGATTGCAAACTTTTACTGAGCAATTTATTATGAAAATAAATCCCATTTTTGTCTAATAAAAAGTTGAGTTTTATAAGTCTTTGCGTTCTATTTTGTTAGTGTCTTATACTGGGTCCTTTATTTAGTGAATATGTGAGCTAAATATTTGTAATAATTGGTGTATGTCCTGGAGTGAATTGTGTGTGTGTGATGTAGATTGTAGACTGTTCCTTATAAAAGATGAATTGTGAAGGAAACAACAAGTCAGTTTTGCTAATGTAATGATAAATTGTCTTATATATAGTTCTGTCAGTTATTTCTGAAGAGACAAACATAGAGAAAGGAACTCTCCATGCTACTCTATCATGTGCAAGGCTCTTAATCTTGAAACAACTACTGCATCCTTCATCTATACATAGTATATTATTATCAAAAATTATTGCCAGTACATCAGAAATGTTTTAGGAACTGTTTAGTACTGTATTCCATTTTAAAGAAAAGATATAAATATTAAAAAAACAGGTATTTTATTAGATAAATCAGAACTATACAATCAGTGCTTTCAGAAGTGAAAATGTTTACAGAAATATTGTAAACTGTCTGTCACACTAATACATCTACATCTATGTCATTCATTAGATACATTTGTTCATTTTAACAACAAAATATTTGATCTAATACACTGTAACTTAGATATTAGCATTTATTGAACAAGGGGACAGGCAAAGATGCACAAAACTAGAATATCATCCTACCACATAAGTACAGTTTACTATGTATTTGATTTCCCAGATATCATTTGTGCTGTATAATGAAAATGGACCAATAAATATACAATGTAATACAGTACAGAAGGCATGCAGATTCACATGCTTCTCAGAAGCATAGGAAAAAATTTTGTTACAGACTACATAAATTCTTGACACACTCTTCTTCATGCAGAAAACATTAGAAAAGATAGAGGAGTGTTAAGGTAGTATAGTCTTTGCCAACTTCATTTGAAAATTTTGACAAAGTAGTAAATTATTTATTTGTATGAAGGCAGGAGGCAACATCAATTTAGTGGATGAAATTATCGCAATGTATCAACTATTATCAATTTTACTAGATTTAAACCAATAATTACTGAGTAATAATGCCTAATTGTACTGGTAAGTGTAACCTGGACTTCACAAAAAGAAAAAAAGAAATGAACTTTTGCACGTACAGCAGAAAAAAAGGAAGAAGAATAAACTATAAGGAGGACAGAAATGTATTTTTAAACACATAGTATTGTTTGAAGTTTGTCTGCTTCATAGCAGGTCCAGTTGTGAGGACTGGGCATATCAAGGTGATCAAGTTTTTATTGTGTTTCATGGAGGGAAAGAGGCTGCTGCATTTTTATTTTTTTTTAAAGGAACAGGTTAGACTAACACAGTTATGTAAGTATTACTACTGCAGCATGCAAGCAGAAATACACAAGACTTTGGCCTTCACTCATCTGCATGAGGGATTTTAAAGAAGGTACATCACTTTTGTGCTGACAGAGCTAGCACACACAGAGACTAAAATGCCTGGAACTAAAATGAGTACAAAGCACTTCATTTTTCATTTAGGTATTGTTTTGCATCATGTTTTTGTGTTATATTATTTCGCTGCTAAATTAGGTAAAGGAAAGGTACCAGTAGATCTTGAATGGACTCATGGTCTTGAGAAATACTGGAGCAGATTTTTAACTATCTGGAACTTTGTAAGTTTATATAGTTTCATTGTTACTTAGGTTTCTATTTTAACTTGTTTCTCTTTCTACTCTCAATAACAACAATTGTTTGATTCTACTTAAATATTTACGATATTCTTGCATTTAAATGACTAGCAGAATTTTTATTGCCTTTTATTTCTTCTCTTTTTAATTGTTTCTGTCGGGGGGAAAATGTCATTACAGACTAAGTCAAAACAACACAACACAAATTCATTTCTGTATACCAGCCAATGATTTTTTAAAGCTCATTACACTCAGAGTAATGTGAGCTTACAAGATAACTATATTCATGTAAGACTACATCCTTTCTTTTCACTATATGATTTTCTTAAGCTTGACATTGCACTGTAAAATTCGTCCTCCACCTGGCAGAAATTGGGCTTTTACAGAAACTTTTATTGTATTTTTTTCATTTCTGTTGTTCTGCAGACTCTGCAGTGAGTCTACACTGGAAAATCTTCTCTTAACTATCTTCCTTTTTATGGAATTATGTTTCAGTAACTTAAGATTTATGATGTGTGCATCTTAATTTGTCCTTATTTCTTTTGTTGTGAAGGTGGACACTTGCACTTATTGACTTATTGTTTATTCATTCAGATATTGTGCTTCATAAACACACCATGAAGGAGAATTCACAAATTGTGAACTGACTGAAAGTATAAATAATCACATAGATGAAGCTATAGAAACAGCTTCCTTATATTATGTTAATAACAAACTATAAACTAAAATAGATGTCTTATCTTATTTCTCAAAGGCACTTGAGAGACTATTCATCCATAAAAAAGCTACAATTAGTGTCTTATTTTTCAGAGGAGCTCACACCATTAAAAGATACTTTTCTCTCATTATATTATTAACTGCTGTTCACCTACTTTTATATACTCAACAAGTGTGTGTGTCTAGAAATTAATGCTGAACAATAAGTTACATATCAAATGAATGTGATTTGTTTTAATAACCAATTGTTATATTAATGCTGATACTGAATTGCAAACTAAAAATATCAGTGTTGATACATTTTGGTTTTAAGTTATAATTTTAATATAGTCATTAATTTACGAAAATTCTCAATAACCTGTTCTATTTCTAGATTCTCCTCATTAATGTATTTTGCTTCAAACTGAAAAAAACCTTCTATAGGGATAATAATCTTTATACAGATTACTTCTGTCCATGCATATAAAGTGCATATCAATTTTTAACCTTTTTATTATATGCCATAAATAATATTAGTGGGTATACGTAGAGGTAAGTAAGTGTAATATTGGAAATGTCCTTGAATGTGCATTCATAGATGTTCAGTTATTAGTTTTACATGATATATTTAATGCAAGCATGGAGATACTAAGAAGTAATAAGAATAACTTGCACCGAACAAAAATTTTATCACGAGAATTAGTAAATGTGAGACAGAACTGCTGGCCAGTACTTGTTTTCAGGGGGGACAAAATGTTTAGTACTGCTGACAGACAAACATAAAAGAAAAATGATGTCATTATCCTAGCATTTGGAACTGTCATTTGGAACTATTACTTCTTTCAGTTGGGTCTGAAAGCTAAGATGCACTCTAATATTCATGTGGGTCTGTTGGCAGTACTAAACATTTCACATCCTGGATGTAAGTATTTTCCAGCAATCCTGTCTCATAACTGTCATATGCAAATGAGGACAGATCCCTTCACATGTAGAGACATTGGGCATTGTTGGGAGACAACAGTGATTACGTGTGCATGGGGGGGGGGGGGGGGGGGCTAGCTGTGAAGGAAGACTACTTGACTGAGGTTTAAGGAGATAAGGAGTCTACATCTTTTCTTTATGGACACAGTGGTTGGTAAACAACAACTTGTCAGCATTTACATACAAAAGACTTGCTGATCATTTAGCAGAATAAATGATTTATTGATCATACATCTTGTGTGCTGTATTGTTCTGCTTTCATTCCATAGGACAAGAGAAAGTATGTCCAAGTATGGGTCCCTGAACTGCATCATGTGACTTTGCTCCATGAATAGGTATGATCTGTTGACTGTTTTCTAAAACGGGCTTTTAAGCCATGACAATATCAATGAGATAATATTTTAGACTGTTCAATAAGACATTATACTGTATACTGTCAAATGATTTACTGAGCTCACAGTGTTAATGCTATGGCTTCCTTCTCTTTGTAGAAGTACTTATTTTTCTTATCAGATCAAACACTGTCATAGTTGTGCAGCTTTCTTACCAACAACTAAGTAGCACATTGAAAATATTACTCTCTAAGTAACTTCAGAATCTCATGTTTCATTACAGTTTCCATAATGTTAGTCAGCACAGAGGGTTAGCTGACCATCTTAGAGCTTCCATAGAATCAAATGCTTTGGAATAGCACAAAGTATACTACAAGAAATTAGTTTCTCTGTAGACTTGTAAACTTTCACTATGGTTAAGATGCACTCCTTCTGCTCATTCAGTGTCTTCAGGCATGTTGACTGAGTTGAGGTATTCACTAACAAAAGACAGGCAGTGAGTAATTAGTTCACACATTGTGTTCTGTAAACCCCACTGTGTAGGAGACTCTTCAGGGATGTGGAACAAGTCAAGCTGTATTCAAAATACAACACTGCAGGCTCTTCTGAAAAATATTTTATCAACAAATTATGACAAATAACAATCTAATCACTATGATAGCTATCAGAATTACATCAGGATTAATTTATACACATATATTGTGACCTTTGCTTGAGTCCTCAACTGGAATTAGCATGTTCTGTCAGGTTTGATGTGAGTTCAGCCCTTTTAATTCATGTATCAGTCAAGAAAACAACTAAGCACTTTCTACTTATCTTCTTTCTTGAGGGTCTTGTAAATATTGAAATTGTATAGTTGGTGTTTCCAGGTTCAGAACCTCAGCCTTTCACTACCTGTTATAATAGAGTCAGCTGCCAGAAATTAAAGGCCAGCCATCAGTTTTGATGACCTTAATAGTTTATCTAAGCTTCTTGTTCCACATATAACTCAAAATTATAAACATTCCACCATAGGTGCACAATACAATGCAAAAGGAAGCTTTCTAGTGAATGATAAATTACCAAAAGTTAATGACTATCAATGTGGGAATTTTGAAGACAGATTTATCATCAGATTATGTATCAATTTTGTGTTCTGTAATAATTTGGATGGCTTTTTGATTTCTTACACACAATGTGGTTGGTCATTATTGAAGTAAGGCAAGTATTATCCACAATTAAATTTCTTATAAATATATTGTTTTTAAATATATACACATTGCAAAGATGGATATAAATACAGTTCGTCAGGAACCCTATTTCTCTTTAGTAACTGACAAGAATGTATAAATGGAATGTGTGTGTTTGTGTGTGTGTGTGTGTGTGTGTGTGTGTGTGTGTGTGTGTGTGTGTGTGTGTCCCACATCTCATCATAACCTGATATCAAGCAAACTTGATACACAAAGTACTTATTGCCTGGAAAAGAGTACTGTGGAAGTAAGAACCACATCCAACTTGAGTGGGGTGACATAGGAAATAGACAGAGAGAGGGAGAGGAGGGGGTGGACAGAGAGAGGGTGGAGGAGCAAATAGACAGAGAGGGTAGGGAGAAGGATAGAGAAAGAGAGAAGGGAGGGGAGTAGATGGAGAGAGAGGGGAGGGAAGGAGATGGACAGAGAGAGGGGGAGGAGGAGATGGAAAGAGAGAAGGTGGAGGTGTAGGAGACAGGTGGAAAATGGAGACAGGTAGTGGGCAGCTAGTACAGGAAGAGGGTGTGAGGATACAAGTGGAAGAGAAAGAGAGTGTGAGGTGGAAGAGGGAGAAGGTGTGAAGAGGCAGGTGAATGAGGGAAAGGCTGTGAGAAGGCAGTTGTATGAGGGACAGGGTGTGAGGAGGAGGCAGGTGGAAGAGGGATAGGCTGTGATAAAACAAGTGGAGGGCAAAGCTCTGTGTAGAAACAGTAATAGTGAAAGTATGCACAGTAGACTCATTGATGTCTAATTCTGGTACCTGTAAGTAATTCTGATTTGTTTCAAATTGCATAATATGAGAATTTGTAACCTTAAATTTTAAGCTGTTTGCTGAATTGATTATAAGCCTGTCCCATTATTCTACTGATTGTATCTCACATGGATGTGTTTGAACCCTTTATCAGAATGCTTATGCCATCAGCAAACATAACAGTTTTTGAAATGTCTTCCCAAAACAATCAATTTGTAGGTCAAAAAAGATGTACAGGCTAAGAACTGAGCCCTGCAGCACACAGTATTTAATATTTCCCCACTCTAAATTTAACATTATTCCTCTTGTATTATTTGTTAAAGTGACCTTCTGTTTTCTACTGTTAAGACACAACCTATCCAAAAGCAATGCCTTTAATGCCATACCATTTTAGTTCCATTAGTAGAATTTTATGACATACAACCGATTAATAGAAACTTAATCTGTCCCTCCATTACAATAAGCTATCATTATATTGCTTAATGGTATTTGTGATTATACAAGCCAAATGCACACCATTAAAGAAGAAAGAAAGCCTCTATTTTGAAACAAGCTGCTGATTCCTTAGTTGTAGTGAATAGTTGCTGTTTATCGGCAATCACCTGCCTGACATGTACTTGATTACTTTGGTATTTTTCACAGAAAATAGTCATTTGCATTTGTTTAAAATACACAAACACTTGTCACACAGCTTCACAGTGACACTGCAGTCTACTTGTGATGTAACTAATAAGAATTAACTTGAATCTAGATGATAAATAATTAGTAGGAGTGTCTAGTGAGGTGCTTTTTAAATTTCTTTTGAGCTGGTCATGATTTCCAATCTGAACCCTGTGCAAGGGGGCCAAGGGTGCAGGTAAATAATTTTTGTGTCTTAAATTGTATTGTGCATATGATGGTTCACTTCACAGTGATTTTTGTCATCAGCAACAAAGATCTTTTGAAAACATACAAGACAGTACTTAAAAGAATAATCAGTGAGGTGAACAAAGTGGCAAAAAGCAATTATATTATAACTGCCAATAACAAAGTAAAACTTGTACAGAAAATAGCAAAACAGCAGACAAGTAAAGCCCACACGTTTTTGTCATGCACTTAGACAATCATGGATAACAATTATGCGTCGAAGAGAAATTGTGTGGACCAGAAATGTGGGCGATAATAGAAGTGGATATAAAAAACCTAAGGGTATTTGAAGGAAAAACACTGTATCAGATCTACAGCTTAAAAAAGAGTCAGAGAGCTGGAGAGTAAGAAACAACCAAAAATTGCAACAGCTTATACACAGGGAAATATAAAGTAAAACTTATTAAATCTTAGAGAAAACACTAGTTAGATGATATGAAGAGGGTGGCAGCCAACAGGAGCAACGAAAAGAAGATTTTGCTCCAAGGAAGGAAGGGCCAACCAGGTGCAAGATGGCTGGCCTTAGCAAGATGGAAGACAAAAGTAGAGAACTGAGACACATGGTCACAGATTGTTGAGGAAGTGAAGGCCCATCATGGTCTCTACTGCTGAAGAAGAGGAATAAGAAGAAGTAGTAGAAGAAGAGAAATTGTATCACTGCAATTTTCAAATTTAAGTGAGCAGTTTGTCAGTGGACTCAAATCAGTAATAACAGTCAAACAGTGGAAAGTCCAGGTTGGAATATCAACTATTATGTAATCTATCCTTTTCAAAATTATTAATAATAGTTACGTATTAGCAGAGTCCTTAAAAAACAAATTTACTTCTCTCTTTCAAAATCAACTAATGAGAAACACATTTTAACAATAATTACAATTTTAAAGTTTACATATCATACAGGCATTGAAAGCATCTCATATTTCTATAGTAAGAGCTGTGGTAACCTTATTGTTAAACAGCTCTACAAAACAGGCAACCATTCGCTGTCAACTGGAGCTTTTTCATGTTGTTTAAAAGCGTAAAACTCAAGCCGCTATTCAGGAAAGGAAAGAAACAAGATGTAGCAAATTACCAGTCTGTTGCACTATTATTTGTTTTCTCGAAAAGGCTAGAAATTTTTTTGAAAGAGTTCGCAGATTTCCTATATAAACTTTCAATCCTTCCCACAGAACAATGTAGTGTCAGAAAAATCTGATCAAGATAATGTCATTTTCAATCTTTTATTTATTTATCAAAAATCAAAGATGATGTGACTTACCAAACGAAAGTGCTGGCAGGTTGAAAGACACACAAACAAACACAAACACACACACAAAATTCAAGCTTTCGCAACAAACTGTTGCCTCATCAGGAAAGAGGGAAGGAGAGGGAAAGACGAAAGGATGTGGGTTTTGAGGGAGAGGGTAAGGAGTCATTCCAATCCCGGGAGCAGAAAGACTTACCTTAGGGGGAAAAAAGGACGGGTATACACTCGCACACACACACATATCCATCCACACATATACAGACACAAGCAGACATATTTGTCTTTAAATATGTGTGTGTGTGTGTGTGTGTGTGTGTGTGTGTGTGTGTGCGCGCGCGCGCGCGCGCGCGCGCGCGCGCGCGCGCGCGCGCGAGAGTGTATACCCATCCTTTTTCCCCCTAAGGTAAGTCTTTCTGCTCCCGGGATTGGAATGACTCCTTACCCTCTCCCTTAAAACCCACTTCCTTTCGTTTTTCCCTCTCTTTCCCTCTTTCCTGATGAGGCAACAGTTTGTTGCGAAAGCTTGAATTTTGTGTGTATGTTTGTGTTTGTTTGTGTGTCTTTCGACCTGCCAGCGCTTTCATTTGGTAAGTCACATCATCTTTGTTTTTTGATAAATTTTTCCCACGTGGAATGTTTCCCTCTATTGTATTAATATCTTTTATTTATTTATTTATTTATCCATCTGTAGGTAATGTAAATTGTATGGATGTTGTCAACATGTAAAGACATACAATACAGACACAGATATATGTAAACATACATAATTACACACATATTGCTCCACAAGTTAGACAGTGACAAATGTTTCACTGGTATATTGTAAAAGCTTACATTCATCACCAACCACAAGTATTACACAGTTATTAAATTGTTCATATTTCAACGTATTTTGTTAAGACAGATTTACAACAAACCACTCACAAAGCCTTGAGATAATTAAAATGATTACAGGTGTCATATGACTAACAACACGTATTAAGGAGGTTGAAAGAATGACAGTAGATCAATCTTGAAGTAGTGGACCAATTGCAGGCAGCATTGATTACATCAAGTAATTTGATTTCAAGAAGTTGTGCACTGTGCCCTCTAGCAGAAAGCTGGACCATCTGTGGTCCTATAGGAACTACATCTTTTATAGGCAATGGCAATACTACCCTTCAATGGTTTTCATTCTTCAGCCTCCAGATTGTTTCTTTTTTAATGCACCTTATATTAAGATGAATAGTAATTATTAGCTACACTTACATAGTAAACTGTGATAGTCATGCCCATACTTTATTGTGCCCAATTTTATGTAATGTAAGCATACCTAAATAAACTGAATTGCTTTTTAGCAAAACAAACTACACTCCTTAGTAATTATCTACATTATTTACAGGAAATACAGACATTTCACTTCGCTCTTTGTGTTGCCCAAGATGTACTAGAGCTGCAGTCAAATAGCTACTTGCAACAGGTCAAACACTATGTAAGGAAAGTGAACAATTACACTTTCAGGACGTTTGTATTTCCATTATCACTTGTAAGTAAATAGAACTTCAGATAAAATTCTAGCTATAGTGTGGTAGGTATCACATATTTATTTAAATTACTTCCCCTAGTGTAATAAAATACAGCTGTATTCTCTGTCCAAAACATTTTTTTTTTTTTTTGCATTAGTGCTAATAACCTATCAAAGAAAATTTTTTGTTTGCTACATATATGATATCTAAGTGAACTTCTTTGTATATCAAGGAAAACTAAATTTTAAAAAACCTGCAGATCAATTGCTATTGTGTGTCCCATCTCTTAGACTGATTCTTAATTTATCATGTAAAACACCATAAATGAGGAATCTTTATTAGCCATTGACCATTTTGCAGTGAAATAGGTTTTCTCATTCATTCATAGTAATACAGTGGATATTAAATACAGTAGATGAAAATACAGCAAAGTACTGTGAAAAGGTTGTAAAAGCTAAACCCATTCTCACACATATAGAAGAATTCCTTAATGTTGTAAAGTGAGTAGTGAGGTAACCAGACATTCAACTGTGTTTTGAAGTGGTTTTAATGGCATGTACCAAGCACTGAGAGCAATTTAATACAGATTCTGAATGGGTTCACAGTGACCATGACAGTTTGTAATAACCCATTCAATGATTCTGTTAACGGGTCGACAGAAGCGTCCGATCCCACGCGTCGGCTTTGACCCGTGACGTAAGGGTGTTGTCGTGTGTAACGTCATGACGGCGCGGAGTTTGGTTTGACTGTGGCTGTCTCCAGTTATGTTTTATCTTATTTTATTTACTTTTCTGATCTGTTCGTTCTATCTCGTGAGATTTTTTTTTTTTAATTTAAAAACGCATATTACTTATTTTAATTATCTGTTTCCTCGAATTTCTGTTTTAGTTTATTATATTTATCTTTCTGATCTGTTCGTTCTATCCCGTGAGATTTTTTTTTAAAAAAAGACAAAAAACACTGATCAGCTACTGAAGCATCTTTATCTTCTATGGGTTGCAGGGGTTACGACCCCTGGGGAGGTGGGTGGGTATTCATACATGGCTGTCTTCACTTACACGTTGTAGCTCCGCAAGGCGCCTAAATTTGTTTATATTTAGTTTGCCCCCCACCCAAAACACCCCATTTCCCGCGCTTGTCCCGTTAGTGTCAATAGGCTTCTTGTGGAAAGTGTGTGTGTGTGTGTGTGTGTGTGTGTGTGTGTGTGTGTGTGTGTTTGTTTTTGTTTCCGCCATATTTGTGACGTCATGGGTCAAAGCAGACGGGTGGGATCGGACGCTTCCGTATTTCCCTGTTAACTTACTTTGTGATTTTGTTGATACATGTCTTTCATAGCAACAGGTTCAGAAATGAATCTTCTTGTTTCCATGGCATAAGGCTTGTTCTACAAAGTTTACAAAGTTCCAGGATTGCAGCTGTATCCAGTAAGTGTCCTCTGCTGATATTTTGGCTGAGAATTATCCAGTCATCTTCAGAGACATAATACTGATGCTGAAGCCTGTAATGGTACTTTGACTTCCGCGCCTCCGCCAATACAAAGTTATAATTTACGATCGCGCACGCAGAAGAGCGCTGCGCCAGCGACCGATTTTATAAATAATTTTGTTCTTTTTTTTACTTTTGCGTAGGTTTTTGTTTTTAAGAACTAATGGAGGACTCTCTCTCTTGTCTTGATACGAAAGACGTGTATTTTTCGGCGATAGTTGAATGTGCTTTGGGTGAAAATTAAAATTACATTACAAAGCGAGGTTGTTTCAATAGCTAATGAGGAGAAAATAATAAAGGTAACAGTACAATTGGCGTCCTGCTGACAGGACTTGCAACCTTTGGATTTGATACAAGTGCACTGTGCAGTTTGGATTTGATACAAGTGCAGTTATTATAAATTTTTGACATTTTATCTAATTTTAACCACTTAATAGCATCAGAAAATGAATTTGGACTAAGTCTCATTCATTTCAATTGTAATGTTACGTGCATGAAATTTACAACAATATTGTTTTCCCTGTTATTAATTCGTGTTAATTTTCATTTTCATGTTGAGGAAATTAATTTGGTAAAAAAAGGGAAAAGGATAACGTTCCATAAAATAATTTGCACGGACGCGAAAGAAAAATTTTGGATTGAAAACTGTATATTTGACGCTACATTTGCAACATAAGACTGAAAAAAATGGTGAGTTCAGAAATTTACGTTTTTTCCAGTTTCAAGCAGCCATCTGTACTTCCTTTATTCCGATCCATTTATTTCGAAATTATTTATTCAAATTGTAGTTAAAATTGATTTACTACTATTATTGCAAATGATAAGTGAAGAGCATATTCACAGTCATTTATTTATGAGAGGGAAATTTCAGTACCAGTTTAATAATTCAATTTCTAATTAGAAATCATATAGAAATATCCATTTCCATAAGAGAAATTTCAGATTTCAACATATCATATTAAATTATTTTTTTTTTTTTTTTTTTTTTTTTTACCATTGGAAAATTTTATTTGCAATTAATTACGAAAATCGCAAGATGGACGCTAGACGCGCAGAAATTGTTTCCGCGGACGAGCTTAGTGAAAGTGACACATTGCAAAACATGTCCGACAGTCAAATGAATATTGAACTTAATAGTGAGGATGTTCAAGACATAATTTTACCGGATCGATTAAGACAACAACCCCTATATTTAAACAGATATACAGGCGAATGGAGAGTGAGTACTACGCGACAAAACGTGACACTGACAACGTCAACTTCAGAACCAGACATCAGACACAAAAAATGACGAAACTAAGACACAGGACTCTGACATGCTCAACCAGATTCTAAAGTTACTTGGTGACCAAAACAGAAAATTTGACACTTTAGACAAACGATTTGACGCTTTACACGACAATTTAAAACGTGACATTGGGAAATTTGACACTAAATTCGATGAACTGACACGGGACATAAAACAAAATTTTGAAAAACAATCGAGACAAATTGCCGACTTGACAGAAACCACAAGTAGTCTTGGAAGGAAATTTACTGACTTATCAGACAAGGTTACGAGACAAGAAAGGGTATTTGTGGAATTCAGTGACGAGACAAAAACTGACTTACAACGATGTAATGAGAAATTGTTAACAGTAGTTTTTGAACAACAGAAAACCTGTACCCAAGTTGACGAATTACGACAGTCACACAATTCCGTAAAAACAAACCAAGAACACTTAGACCTGACGATTACAGACCTTTCAGACAGATTAAATGATGTAACATTGGAGCAGAAATCCTTACAGGAAAAGTTAGAAAAGCTTGAAGACAGAGAAGATGTAGCATCTTTATCGAATGACACAACTCTAGCAGAAAAACTTGTACATGCATGCAAATTATGTGATGATTATTTAGATGAGAAGTTTGAGACAATGACACAGATCATTTTAGATAAGACAAAGGAACAAGTAAAGGGAGAAACAGATAATATTCAGAAAGAGGTATGTAAACTTAAAGAAAATGTAATACCAAGTTCGTCAGTGATACCAAAACCCATAACAGGCAACCAAAACATAAATGAGAATCATAATAATGCTAGACCCAGCACACAGCCGAAAATAGAATTACCATAATGAGTGATACAAATCCCAATGAACCATTTTCAATGCTACCACAAGATCAAAATAACTATCAGACATCACCACATACTATGCACAGTTTGACACAAAATGCAGGACCCATAATACCATCGGGAGTAGCTGATGAAACATTAGTACGACATGGATACTTTCAGACATTTTCATGTGATGAGAAAGACAAAGTGCATCCGATTGTTTTCATCCGCTCTTTTGATGGTATTTTCCCGAGACATTGGTTAGAAGCCGACAAAATTCGATATGTTACAAATTTGTTACGTGGAAAAGCAGCTAAGTGGGGAGCAGCAATTAAAAGACGATGTTTAACATTTGAACAGTTTGAACAAGCATTTCTTGAGGAATTCTGGTCGATCACAGAACAGCAAAGTTTAAAACGAGAAGTATACAATCCAGAAATTTACAACCCGAAGAAAGAGACTTTACGACAATACTTTGAACGCTACCTAGACAAAACATTATATTGGACAAAACCAGCAGATTTACCAGATGTAATTAGAACACTTAAAAGCCACTTACCATTTCCTTACCGTGATAAATTAATAGGAGTGTCCGAGGACAACATAAAGAATTTTTTTAGTTATGTTGATGAGATAGATGTTGTTTACAGAGATGAGATCAGGAATTTCAATCAATTGTATCCGATCCATCCAAGCAATTCGCGTACGCACAACAGAAATGACAGAGGCTATTGGAATCCGCCTCCGACACCACAACAAAACACTCAAAGAAACAATTCGCACTACACTGGGGCAAATCCATTCAATATTAGGAGAAACAACTCGCAGCATTGGCAAGCAAACAGTAATTATTACTATAATGGTTATCCGAACAGTAATTACAATCAGAACAATAACAGTTATATTCAAAATAACAACAACAGAAGGAGGAACCGAAATCATAGAGATCAAAAAAGAGAGGATAACAGGTACCATCCAGGATATTTTCAGAGAAACCACATCCAAACATGTATTGCAGGAATAACAGTAATGACAATACCAGTTACAGTCATGGGCGAAATAATGTATGGGGAAATCACAATGGACCACCGCCACGACACATGCAATACAGCAACCCTCAATTCATACCTAACGGAACTCCCAATGCGACGCGAGGTAATGTCAACAACCAAACAGCTGATACGCGCGACAGAAATGCAAATATTATTGAGTTGGGCAATGAACCCAACCCGCAGCAACAACCGAATTTGCCGGAAAACGAACGACGACCGAGCTAAGCGCTCGAGTTACGGTCGATAGGGAGCAGAGCGCAACGGAACCGACGATTTGTTTTCTCCGATATGATGACAGTAAGAAAATAGAAAAAGAATTATATCAGGATGTAGATTTTAATAGTACCAGTAAAACAAAGATGATTATTCAGGCTATAACACGAGTTATGATTGGTAGTTATGAAGTGGAAGTAATGTTAGATACAGGAGCAGCAGCAAGTGTCATTTCAATGTCCTTATATAATGAACTCAAACAAATAATGAACATATAAACATTGCCAGTACAGAATTGTCACATTATAAGTGCCACCGGTAACAAATCAAAGAATGTGAAATTTCAAGTGCTAATTAACTTCACATTTTCAAATATAACACTCAATTACAGTTTTCTGGTAGTAGACAAATTAGTTATGCATTGCATATTAGGAATTGACTTTTTGAATGAATATCAAGCAATCATAGATTTAGGAAAAGGGAAATGTCATTTAACCGTAAACCAACAACAACTGACAATAGAGTTAACACAGGGTAAAACCTTAAAATGTAAACAAGGTAAATTTGAACAGTTACATTTTGTGTATCCACCAGCAATAAACATATGTCATTTAACTTTTAATGAAGCTGTATCTCAGGGAATTAAGCCTAATGATTTATATGAGAAATGCACAGAATCTGAATATCTGACGAAGGAACAACAACTTGAATTACTTGAAGTTTTGCAGCAATTTGCTGAGGTATTTGTGGAGAAACCTGGAATTATTAGAGGCTATACTTATGAGATGGATGTTAAGCCACACAAAACATACTGTAGAACATATTATAATATTCCTTGGTCAAAGAATCCCGCAGTTTTGAAAGAGATTGAAAAAATGCAAGCTTGGGGTATCATTGAAAGGTCACATTCACCATATTGCAGTCCGATACTAGCAGTTAATAAAGAGGATGGTAGTGTAAGGTTAGTGCTGGACGCACGAGAAATTAACAAAGTTATAATCCCAATCAACACACGACCTATTAATATGGAAGAACAACTTTTAAAATTTCGTAATGTACAGTATTTAACCAATATCGACCTCAGCTCATCATTTTGGCAGGTGAACCTCCATAAAAACAGTCGTAAATACACTGCATTTCTATGTGAGGGACGTAGTTATCAATTTTGTGTTCTACGCTTTGGTCTACGAGTGAGTGCTGGAGTATTTATTGATGCCTTAGATGCTGTTCTTGGACCACAATTGTTATCGCAAATCACAGTTTATGTTGACGACATCGTCATTGCCACCACTACTTGGGAAGAACATGTAAATCTTTTGAAGCAACTTCTGACTAAATTTTCTGACGCAGGTGTCACTATCAATTTATCAAAGACGAAATTAGGGAGGAGAGAAATCAAATTCTTTGGTCACATCATACCAACTGAAGGCATTTATCCAGACTCAAGAAAAATTGATGCAATAAAGAATTTTCCATCCCCACAGAATCGTAAACAACTCAAAGCCTTTCTTGGTCTATCTTCATTCTTCAGGAAATTTGTACCCTACCACCTTCTTAACAGTCCACATCTTCTATCTTTACTCAAAAGAAATAATATTTGGAAATGGACAGAGTTCTGTCAGACAGATTTTGAAGCGATTAAGAATGCTTTAGTTATTGCACCGTTGTTATGTCATCCTGACACGACGTCAGACTTTTGCCTAGTAACAGATGCAAGTTCCTATGGGCTCGGAGCATTATTATTCCAAATTCATGTAGAAGATGAGCAAACAATCATCAAACCTATAAGTTTAGCTAGCCGCACGCTCACTGAATGCGAAAAGTCATATTCAGTGACCGAGCGCGAAACACTTGCCATAGTATGGGCATTTCGCAAGTTTCGCTACTTTCTATAGGGAAAACGTACTAAGCTTTATGCTAATCATCAAGCTCTTTCTTTCCTGCTATCATGCAAGTTATTACATCCACGTCTTGCACGCTGGTGTGCATCACTACAAGAATATGATTTTGATATTATATATATAAAAGGAGAATCCAACATTATAGCCGATGCTCTATCTCGTTTGCTACAAGGCCTACAAGAATTTTCAGATGTGACAGAACAAACATCAGATTTCAAAATTTTACTCATGTATGACGGTACATTTGCACCTTACTACAAAAACATGTGCAGGAAGTTAGCCATATTGCAGGAAATGATCCCAGGTGGATCCAGATAAAGAATAAATTACGTGCAGGAACAGACCCACATCTTGAAAAATATTACACGTTACACAAAGAAGTATTATTTCACCGACGAAACCCTGAATCACAGCATTGGTGTGTTTGCTTACCCGAAGCTCATGTTGATGATTTTATTTTATTTACACACAGAACTTGGGGACACTATGGTGTAACCAAATGTACAGATAAGATTATACAATATTGCTACTTTCCAAATTTAAGGCGAAGAGTATTGAGTAATATTAGGAAATGCATCATATGTCAGAAAGCCAAATATTCTAATCGCACAAGCATGAATGAATTGCACCCAATCATACCTAAGAGGCCATTACAGCTAATTTCTTTAGATATTGCAGGACCCTATCCACAAGCACGTGGAGGAATGAAATACATCCTTGCTGTGTTGGATGTTTTCACAAAGTATTTAAAATTATATGCTTTATGTTCAGTTTCTACCACTGCTATTACCAGACGTCTATTAACAGATTATTTTGTAAGAATAGGAAAACCTGAAGTTATGATCACGGATAATGCAGCATATTTTACCAGTTTAAAATGGAAGACATTTATTGAAGAACAGAATGTTAAACATATTTTAATTTCAAGATTTCACGCAGCAGGAAACCCAGTAGAAAGAACATTTCGAGAATTTGGACAGTTTATGAGAACACACACACCAGAGAAGCACACAAAATGGGTAGAATACCTAGCACCATTTGAACAAATAGTGAACAATTTAACTCACATTTCTACCGGATACACACCAACTGAATTAATTATGGATAAAACAGAAAGAAATGAATGGACAGACCCTCTACCTAAATTTACAGCAACAACAAATCATGTTAGTTTAGAAGAAAAGGTAAGACAAGCTTACACAACATTATGTGACAGAGCTAAGGAAAGAAAGCAGAAATATGACAGAGGTGTCAGGAAAGCACAAACATTTCAAGTTGATGAGTTAGTTTTACTAAGAACACATCCTAAACCCACAAATCTGAAACATTTAAACAGGAAATGGCAGATCTTATACTCTGGACCATACCAAATTGCAAATATTCCACACCCTGGCTGTTATTCATTAGAATATCCATTAACACATAAACCCAGAGGTCTACATCCACACAGACATTTGAAAAAATACATACAGTAAAATGTTAGCTAATGAGGAGAAGATAATTAATATGATATACAGTTATGATGAGCCTACATTTAAGTTATACAGATACTTACAATCTAATGAATGCAGGTAAGTCTAGAAAGCAATGTGAACCATCCAATAGTTAATATTGGTTATAAGAGGAGTTGCTATTGAGGCGTATACACATCATAGGAGGCATATACACATTAGAGGAGGCAGAGAACTGAACAGAATTATTTTCTTTAGGAGGCATGTAATAATAGTAATGTTGATATGAGTGATGTGAGTGACTGAATGAGATGAGTGAATGTAATTTTAGTTTAATAAGAGGACAAATAGTAATACGGAGAGAGGTAAATGGAATATAAGATGAGAAAAGGGTATTATTATTGTTGTTGTTGAAGTAAAAAGTAAGTGGTGATGAATAAGAGGAATATATATATATATATATATATATATATATATATATATATATATATATATATATATATATATATATATATATATAAAATGCTGAGGAATAAGTATATGTTATTTTGTGAAGAATGAATAATGGATAGGTGAGAATATGTTGAGAGGAGAGAAACTAGATTTGAACGCTATATCACATGTACTCATGGAATACAGAATGAAAGTTGTGGAAAGAATATTATTTATTGAAAGATTGGTATGCCTGAGATAATAACTTATGTGGTGTCTTATATATTCTTATAACTAAAGGTGAAAGTATAGATTTATGTGGAAAGAATTATTTACAGCAGCCACTGTTGGAAATATACCAGAAGATTTAAATCTATAACACTTTAACACTAACCTAATGGGAACTTGTAATGAAATTTTTGGAGTTATGTAGGCTTGACACTTCAGATTGGAAGAATTATTTAAGAGAACATATTTAGCAGTCATCTAATGACATAATTAAAGCTCGTCTACTGAACCGAACTAATGCACCATTAAATAGAAAGGAGAATAAGGAGAAAACAAAATGTCAGTCCTCTGTTGCGGCTCATACTCTCATCCCTCCCTTAGAAAAATTTATACATGTTAATGAAATATTTGTCATTATACACTCCTGGAAATGGAAAAAAGAACACATTGACACCGGTGTGTCAGATCCACCATACTTGCTCCGGACACTGCGAGAGGGCTGTACAAGCAATGATCACACGCACGGCACAGCGGACACACCAGGAACCGCGGTGTTGGCCGTCGAATGGCGCTAGCTGCGCAGCATTTGTGCACCGCCGCCGTCAGTGTCAGCCACTTTGCCGTGGCATACGGAGCTCCATCGCAGTCTTTAACACTGGTAGCATGCCGCGACAGCGTGGACGTGAACCGTGTGTGCAGTTGACGGACTTTGAGCGAGGGCGTATAGTGGGCATGCGGGAGGCCGGGTGGACGTACCGCCGAATTGCTCAACACGTGGGGCGTGAGGTCTCCACAGTACATCGATGTTGTCGCCAGTGGTCGGCGGAAGGTGCACGTGCCCGTTGACCTGGGACCGGACCGCAGCGACGCACAGATGCACGCCAAGACCGTAGGATCCTACGCAGTGCCGTAGGGGACCGCACCGCCACTTCCCAGCAAATTAGGGACACTGTTGCTCCTGGGGTATCGGCGAGGACCATTCGCAACCGTCTCCATGAAGCTGGGCTACGGTCCCGCACACCGTTAGGCCGTCTTCCGCTCACGCCCCAACATCGTGCAGCCCGCCTACAGTGGTGTCGTGACAGGCGTGAATGGAGGGACGAATGGAGACGTGTCGTCTTCAGCGATGAGAGTCGCTTCTGCCTTGGTGCCAATGATGGTCGTATGCGTGTTTGGCGCCGTGCAGGTGAGCGCCACAATCAGGACTGCATACGACCGAGGCACACAGGGCCAACACCCGGCATCATGGTGTGGGGAGCGATCTCCTACACTGGCCGTACACCACTGGTGATCGTCGAGGGGACACTGAATAGTGCACGGTACATCCAAACCGTCATCGAACCCATCGTTCTACCATTCCTAGACCGGCAAGGGAACTTGCTGTTCCAACAGGACAATGCACGTCCGCATGTATCCCGTGCCACCCAACGTGCTCTAGAAGGTGTAAGTCAACTACCCTGGGCAGCAAGATCTCCGGATCTGTCCCCCATTGAGCATGTTTGGGACTGGATGAAGCGTCGTCTCACGCGGTCTGCATGTCCAGCACGAACGCTGGTCCAACTGAGGCGCCATGTGGAAATGGCATGGCAAGCCGTTCCACAGGACTACATCCAGCATCTCTACGATCGTCTCCATGGGAGAATAGCAGCCTGCATTGCTGCGAAAGGTGGATATACACTGTACTAGTGCCGACATTGTGCATGCTCTGTTGCCTGTGTCTATGTGCCTGTGGTTCTGTCAGTGTGATCATGTGATGTATCTGACCCCAGGAATGTGTCAATAAAGTTTCCCCTTCCTGGGACAATGAATTCACGGTGTTATTATTTCAATTTCCAGGAGTGTATAATTCATGATTATCTGACAGTATGGAGAGACACACATATTTATTTATGAATAGAATTTTACAGGTACCACAAGGTAAATACAGAATGGAAATACAGCATGGAACGCAGCAGCAATTATCTAAGAAGATTTATGTATTAAGTAAGACTTGAACTAATATATATATATATATATATATATATATATATATATATATATATATATATATATATACACACACACACACACACACACTTACCACACTGATGTACATACTTGTAGGATCCTAAGATATTTAGAGGTTTAGAGGGGCACCATTCTTAGAAACGGTAATAGAGGGGTACCAATCTTAGAAACAGCAATAGTGGGGACACACCACACACACACACACACACACACACACACACACACACTTACCACACTGATGTACATACTTGTAGGATCCTAAGATATTTAGAGGTTTAGAGGGGCACCATTCTTAGAAACGGTAATAGAGGGGTACCAATCTTAGAAACAGCAATAGTGGGGACACCACACTTAGAAACGGTATTAGGTATAGGAACGTTTACGTTATATTAAGTTAACATGTATTTTATTTATCATATTTTATTTTGTGTAGTCCACTGTAGGGGATGACTTTTCTAGTATTTATGAAGTAGTTAGCAACCATCCCATGCACCTATCCTCCTACAGAGGGCTGTCTTGAAGCTTGAAATATGTGTAAATTTTATTCCAGGACGCAAGATGAATTTTAAGTTGAGTATTCTAGGGAGTTGCCACAACTATTTTAAAATGTTGCAAGTGCAACGAAAGGGAAAGGAGAAAAGAAAGGAAAAAGAATGAGCTAACAAATAAAATGTATATTTCAATCCGAATGTAATGTAATTCACATGTCAGCACAATGATATTGAATGTAACGTAAAAAATTTACTATATTTTTCATTTAATTCTGTATATGTTCTATATGACAACAATGTATCTCATGTAATGATTAATTGTAAATATTTGTATATTTATGTACTTACTATATCAAGAAATGTATTTTAAGGAGATGTTAATGAGCTGCAAAGGACTTGTGCATGTTGCACATGATTCATATAAGTGGAACTGAAAATGCAAAGAAGAAACCAACGTGATGGTACACTGGTCAAGCAATATTTACGTAGTGTCAATATGCTTTGAAGTGTATGGTGTTGTGGAAGCCGGCAGGTCTTCAGGTTGGTGTAAAAGACAAGCACATCAACTGCCGTAGGCAGTGAGGTGTTTCCTGTGCCCTCATTGACCATTTATACCCCGGTAGACGCCACCAAAATTCGACTGCTGGAGATCACAATTTCGTGTCGACACATTGAACAAACTTTGGATTCTCTTCGAGTCACACGCAAGAGATCCAGGCAGTACACACACACTCAGAATCCGATACTACGTTTAAAGACATTGGAGCAATATAATAGAAACATTTATTGTTCGAATTAATTCCATTGTAAACACGAATCATGTGAACTGAATTCAAACGCTGTGCTAAGCAACGATAATACGCTGCAATTCAAAGACATTAATGTTACGACTCCTAAAGAAGATACCATGGAGGTAGAATAATTTTTACCTCCATGGAAGATACACACCAAAAAGACTGTATACAAAGACTGATATGCAAAGAGCATTGTGCCTAGAAATATTTTTTGTAATATGTAAATTTCCTATTTTCTCATATATATATGTATCTATGTAAATTTTCTATACTGCCACGCTCGCTTGCGGAGCGTGTCAGTAGAGGAAGCATTGTAATGGTACTTTGACTTCCGCGCCTCCGCCAATACAAAGTTATAATTTACGATCGCGCACGCAGAAGAGCGCTGCGCCAGCGACCGATTGTATAAATCATTTTGTTCTTTTTTTTACTTTTGCGTAGGTTTTTGTTTTTAAGAACTAATGGAGGACTCTCTTGTCTTGATACGAAAGACATGTATTTTTCGGCGATAGTTGAATGTGCTTTGGGTGAAAATTAAAATTACATTACAAAGCGAGGTTGTTTCAATAGCTAATGAGGAGAAGATAATAAAGGTAACAGTACAAGCCCTCCCACCCACCTTATAAAGACAGTGCTTGCAGAGACAGCTGAAAAAGTGTCACTCAAGCAGCGATGACCTGCACTACTGATAATGGAGATTGTGTTATGTATTCTACTGTAGTTTATAAACACTAGACATTAAGATCTCTGGTTCTGTGCTATTGTCTTTGAGAGCTGACTATTCCAATTGATGATTTTCATATTTTAACCAAGTTAAAACAGCAACTGGAATAAAGTGAACCATTTGTCTATTGGATTTTGATGACTTTCCTAATTAATAACTCTCAGAAGGATGATGTAGAAGTCAGAATCTTCATATTTTCATACTCCATGTAGTGTGCTGTCTCAGTGCAGTGTTCAGCCACTACAGATTTTTTGGGCTGTAGCAGATGAGTGTAGTATCAATGTCCCATGTAATGACTGATGTTGTTTGCCCAGCATATGGAAGTCCACACTGACACGTGTTATATGTACACATAGCATAAAGTAATCCTTCACAGAAATAATGAGAACCTTCAGTTCATGCTTAGGTTCTAACATATTTTAGAAGAAAGACTCCTTACATATAGTAGGAAGACCATGGATTTGAATCTTTCCTCCTCAGCCTTTTGACGTAGGATGCTCACATAAAGTTTGAAAGGCAGAGCCTTGCATATTTTGTGTGATGCGTAGTCTACCTTGAGCCACATTTTTGAGACATTCAAGTTTCTCACACAGATAGTTGTCATCCGCAATAGTATGTGCCCTATAGACATGTGTGTTGAGGAGACCATCCATGTGCAGTGGATGGAGGCAGATGGCTACTTGCAGATACAAATCTGTGTGTTGGCTTACAGTAGACTTAATGTCCCAAGGTGCTGACGGTTTAGAGATGAACTAAAATGTGCAGAAAATGGAAGCATGTGTTCTTTTCTATTTCCCTGATGATTTTTTTTCTTCTTTTTCCATGGGTGGAATTAAGGTGGCTCAAGAACTGATGATGTGTTTTATTACCATTGTAAAACCACTAACAATATACGCAATAGTGCACTGGCATCAGGGACTGCCCATGCTTGCTTAAAAATTGCAAAATTGGAACCAATCGACAAACAAGGAAACACAGAAGAAGTTGGCAATTACAGGTCTGTCGCCCTATTGTCTGGCTTTTCAAAAATTCTAGAGAAGGTCTTCCACAAAAGACTTACAGCCTTTATGGAAAAATGTCAAATCCTACCCACAGCCCAACACAGGTTTAGGAAGAACCACTTAACCAACAGTGCTATCTGTGAATTCCTATGCAAAATTTACCAGAAAGTTGCCAGTGGCGAATATATCATTGGTGTGCATCTTGACTTGTCAAAAGCATTTGATATCATAGATCATGAAGCACTACTATAGAAATTAAATCAACTAGGCATCAGAGGCACACCTAATGACTGGGTCAGGCTTTTCCTCTTATCTGTAAATGACCAATAAGCAAACATACTGTGTCAAAATGCTTACCAGTTTGTTGACAACACAAGATATCTCATTACTCCAAAATCAGAAAATTTTCTACACGAAAAAATAACAATGACAATGGGTACCATAGCAGAATGGTTCACATACAATAAGTTAATCATAAATGAAGGAAAAACTGTAGCAATCAACTTCCATAATGTCAAGTAAAAGGTTTCTGACAAAGTTTCTCAAGCTCTCGATCCAGGATAATATCTCGGGGGGGGGGGGGGGGGGGGGGGGAATTCATATTGAAACTCTCAGCAAAATATTGAACACGTTTTGCTATGTGATGAGGATCCGTGAAACCTGCTGTAGCAAAGACTGCCTGAAATATGAAATATGCAACTGTCCAATCAATCGTGAAGTATGGAGTCATTTTCTGGGGAGCTTATCCAAACACCATCAAGGTATTTAGAATTGAAAAAAGAATCATGGGAATCATTGAAGGTGTGCCAGACACACAAAATCTTGCAAGCCACTCTTCAGAAATCTGCAAATCCTCCCTCTACTATGCCTTCATATATTTGAAACCATACTATTCATACAGCAGTATGCGATTGAAAATCTGCCAACTTTCCACAAAAATGAAGATGTACACACTCACAACATAAGGCAGAAAATGAATCTCTCTATGCACCATACAAAAACTGAGCACTACCAAAATGAAGTTCTGAACCTTGGAAAAAAGATATTCCGGAAACTACCAAATAACATACAACCTGTAAACAACACAGCAGGGTTCAAAGCCACAGTAAAGGTGTATCTAATTGATCACTGCTTCTACAGTCTGAAAGAGTATTTTGATAGATAGTAATGTGCCAGTATGAATAATAATGTACCAGTCTTATCTGCTGAAAGGATAGAAAAAATTGCAACCACTGAACAAATACAAATAATGTACCAGTAATAAGTAGTGTAACCATAAGAGGTTGATGATGTTAAAATGATGGAAACAGTATTCTGTTTAATGATCTCCAACATCTTATATACGGTCTATGTACCAACAAGGTCTCATGGACAAATAAATAAATAAGTTCTACCATGGAAACACACCACAGATGTCTCACAAAATGTCTCCAAAAAATCAGGCTTAAAATTTGCAAAGTCCAGCTTCTCTTAAGTTGACCACTACTGGTGACAGAGGGCTTCTCATTGGCATCACCATCAGTGTGTTCATAAAGATCATTGTCAAATAAAAAATATGTTGAGGTGGTCATTTTTTCCAATTTAGAAAATTAAAACTTCCTCTAGGACTGCCAAGAATAGTTTTGGAGGTACAAATCTCTTTGCCGGGTTGAGTTCTCTGTTCTGAGTATTCATTTATTCTGGTGAGGCCTGATAGAAACTGTAGCACTGACATATATTCTTGAGAGCTCTAGTAAACATTTTGTTGATACTTAGGCAAGCATATTTTTTCCCAGTCTATGAATCCAAGACAAGGAAGTAATTCATACACATTGCTTTATCCTACAGTTTTGTTCACAACTTGCAGGTGGTCTACTGTGCTAGTACCACTTTGAAGTAAGTCTGATGATTAAAATCTTATGTTTTTTGTGGGTTTGAGGATGATTTTATGTGTTATGGATAGAAGATTGAAAGCTTTGTAGTTTATTATTCTTGTTTGCTTCCTTTGTTGTTAAGTAAGTCTAATCCATGACTAGTATGATTTTGAAGAATTAATTTCCTCTGCACAGATTCCATAAATAGTTTTACAAGTTCCATTAATATTAGGTTTTAATCAATTCTATTAAACTGTGATTTTCTCTATGCAAATTTGCTTTCTTTATAGCTGTTACGGTTTTACATGCATATGTCGAAATTTACATTACTTTGAGAACATCAGTGTTTTCATTACCAACATTTTATTTTTCTGATCCATCTCTTCGGCAATACAAATATTTAATGAAATCTTTGTAATATTGTGGAATTATTGTGACATTATTAGGTACTATTCAGTCTGACAATAAACTTGACAAAACATCTAGGACTGAAGTGAGTGGCACTGTCTACAGCAAATCCATCAGTGGCTGATATATCGAGAGAATAAACTGTGACAGAAACAAAAACTGTAATAGTCTAGGGTCTGTGCATAAATCAAAATACGTTCTTAAGCAATAAATTTTTGCATAAAAATAGTTTGCAATTAAACATTTAGGATTCAAAATTCTTAGCAAAATGTTTGCTGATACATGTAAAGTTCTCAATAGTAGGAGAAAGTTATAAATAAGGATAGGAATGCTAAACAGTATTCTATTCGATTCAAGCAATACAAAACATAACACTGAAATACTACCTAAGAAAATGTATTCTTGAGACCATTGTGGATTAGGTAGGTATGCCACATAAATAATGATATGTATTCTTTAAACTTACAGAATTAACTTTCATTAATTATAAGAATGTTTGGTCAAGAAGACACTGAACTGACAAGGTTACAACAAAGATAAAAAATCTGTGCCAGAGATGTAATGTGTGCATATCAACAATTTCACTTCCCACAAACAAAAAACGCATCACTGTCAGTCCCCTATTCCCCCCCCTCCCCCCCCCCCCCCCCCCCCCATTTCCCCATCCATAGTGCAGATTACCTGGAATGTCTTGATATTTAGATGTCTGGCTCTTGTGTGGGTCAGATGCCATAGTGGTAGCAAAGCTGTCAGTTATGATACAGGTGTATCCACAGGCTGGTGACACAGGGTTGCTCAGGGTCTGGGAAGTATGAGCCAATGGATTGTTTGTAGCATGAGATGTCAACAAGGTGTCTGAGTTAGTTGAGGAAAAAATCCATGCATTTTCAACATGTGCAATGGAGACATTATACAGAACGTGTTCTCTATACAACATCGAGAAACGGACAGGGCATGGTGGCTGGAGAGGCAAGTCTGTTTGAGTCTATATGCAGCATTACATGCAAACAGCTGTGTAATTCTTTGTGCACAAGCACATGATGATTGCTTTGGAGAGGATCTGGTAAGCAACAGATATTGGAGCAGTGGTACTTTACTTGCAGCACTAACTGTGCAAGTTCTGCTGTGTTGGATAGTGATGCCAGAACTAACAACAAATCATCACCAACTTGACCTCACATTATGGGAGGAGAAAGCACGCTTGCAAGATATCAGCCCCAATAATCAATTCCACACAAAAATTGGCCCATAATTCTGATAGTAGTTATGACCTTCTGATTATACAGGTTTTAAATTTCACATGGCATGAATATTTGTCACTAACTCTACCCCACTGCAACGGCCTTGTGCCTGAGTGTAAAGAACTTTACAGTGGAGAGAGTAAGAGATTTGTGAAATACTGCTGTGATACTGGTAACATATTTCATTCATTTCTATAAAAGTGTGTGGTTTCTAACCAGCAGCTTGTGCCAGAGATTTCTTTGTTTTGAACATTTTTATGTTGTGATTCACAAATGCAGAGTAAATTAATGAGACTAATGGGTGTGTCATTACTAACACCACTGTTGACAGTGTTAAGGAGATGTATATTTGCAGGAGAGGTGCTATTCTTCAACATTATTGGCATTATTAAAGTGTAAATCATAAATCATTAACTTCATTCCATAATAATTCTTCAGTTGCTTAGGTTTACTCATTTTGCTTTTGAGATGTGTGTATGACTGCAGAATGTCAGTACAAGGGTATTATTAAATAATATGAACATATATGTGTGCAAAGTTGACTGAATATGTACTCACATTACTTAATTATTTATAATGTAGAATAACAAGTGTTCTTGAACAAGATTTTACAACACATTGGTCAGATGTGTCAATCTTACCCCTGCTCTTCCTTCCTCCTCAATTTCCCAGAAATGGGAGGGCTCCAGCTGTCACTCTGCTAAAAAATGTTTAGGCTCAGGCATTAGGCGGCCCATTTGAGTTCCTGAAGCACCCTTGTAACATTTATGTGATGTTAGAACCTACCGGTAACAAATCTAGCAGCCTGCCTCGAACTGTTTTGATGTCTTTCTTTAATCCAACCCAGTACAGATCCCAACACTTGAGCAGTATTTGAGAATAGGTCACAGCATCCTATATGTGGTCTCCTTTACAGATGAACTGCACTTTCCTAAAATTCCTAAAAGTTCGCCATTTGCCTTCCCTACCATAGTTCACACATGCTTGTTCCATTTCAAATTGCCCTGCAGTATTACACCCAGATATTTAAACAACATGACTGTGTTAAGTAGGACACAACATATGCTGTTTCTGAACATTACAGGGTCTGTTTTCTTACTCATCCGTATTAGCTTACCGTTATTAAATGATGGTGAGTCTTTAAATCCTTCATCCACTTACGAGCCACAAAAATCTCCAGACCACAATTTACAATCTGCTTCAACTTTGCCCATAATTCCTCTATGTCCATCATACTGGAACTAAATGACATCAGTTCATTCTCTGTCCAGTAGGAACACTCTCCTAGTCTTCTTGACTGACTTACTTTCATAGCCATAGTTGTTATAATGATGTCTGATTGCTAATCCCTGTTTCTATACTGACATTGTCAGTGAGGTCTGGTCTATTTGTAGCTAAAAGGTCCAAGACATGTCCATTGTGTGTGGGCTGCTGAGCTAGCTGCACAAGACAGTTTTCAGAAAACATGTTCGAAAGTACTTTGCATGACTGTCTCTCTGTACTGTAACCCCCTCCCCTCATTATATCCATAGACATCCCGGTCCATACTCAGTAGGTTAAAGTTGCCTCCTACTAGTATTGCATGATCTGAGTATTTGTGTGCTACTGACTTTCTTTGAATGACTTTAGAAGTGTCACATCAGAAATGGGTGGCCAGTAAAAACATACAGCAATTAACTTGGTTTCACCTACATCTGTTATACGCAGTCAGATAGCTTCACATTGACCTCAATAGAGCAATGAACACTCCCCTCTTATGGGCTCTAATCTCTCTTTCAGATATATATTGCTAAATATCCCAGAGCTTTCCACTTCAGGTTTCAGCCAGCTCTCAGCTCAAAGAATAACATGAGCACAAGAACTTTCATGGAGGGCAGTGAATCCAGGAACTTTGTTATGAATAATTTGACACGTTACTGATAACAGTTTGACAGTCAAAGTGTCTTTATTCTTAACGCCGTTTGACTTCCCTTGCTGCATATTGACTGGCAAGTGTCCAACAAAGCATTTCAAACTACTGCCTGGCCTAAAAAAAACCTCATGTACAGTCATGGACAAAACAAGTGAGACTGGTCTACTTTTCGTTATGCCGATCTGCACAGCTTTAAAGTCTTCTACACAGCATAACAGGCAAGGTGACAAAGTGCTACCAACATACTATGCACAGGCACGAAATTGAAAAACTATCCAAACTATGTCAGACTGTTTTCAATCAAGTGTAAGACTATATTAACGCTGATTAGTGTGCTAAACACAACATATAACTATAAGATATAATTGAAAGAAGAAATGCTAATTAGTATGATCTGTACTAATAAAACTGAATTTCAGCTTATCAAGATGACATAACTGTTTTAATAAGACGAAGTACCACATATCGTTATGAACGAACAAAATATTATGTGCATTCAGATGCGAAATGGTCTGTGTCAACGTTTAGACCAGTCATATTTGATTACCCTTGCTCACCTATCATGGAAGTTGGCAAATTTAGCAATGCGTGAAGATTCATAATGAAATTCAGTTAAAAATCATTCAGTGCCACTCATTTCAATTATTGACAGATGTAGAAAAAGTAGGCAGTAACAATTATGAAATTCTACAAGATTTTCATATTTACATCCACAGGGCACCTGTACAGAATAAAGGTAGCAATAAAACCTATGTCAATGCAATCTAAAGATACGGCCGTTTATGTAAACAAAATTTATACGAAAGGTCAAAAAATGGCTCTATGATCTATGCGACCAAACTGCTTAGGTCATCAGTCCCCTAGACCAAGAACTACTTAAACATACATAACCTAACACACATCCAGGCCCAGGGAAGGATTTGAACTGACGGCACAAGCAGTCGCGCAGTCCGCAATATGACACCATTGAACGCACGGCTAACCCATGCCAGCAAGCTTTTAATATCATCTGGCGTTGATAAAAAGTTATTTACTTCTGGTGAATGATTTTCTGTGCAGTTCATTTAAGATATAATAACTAAAATGAATTTGATGTAACGGAAGATGAAGGACACCTAATTCATTTCCCTTTATCATGATTTATTGTGTTAGATTCGCAATCTGAGCATCCCACTATCCATAACCACACTTTAGCGCTAAGTCATAGTCACAGATATGCGAATACAACACATTGGCTTATACTTGAGGTATTTTGTTTCTCAGGAGGTGGTGGCAGATGATGCTGTGGCATCTTCGAAGCGCGAGCTTCACCAGTGCTAGCTGTCTCAGCACATCAGCTGAGCGAATGTTTCTTCCTGCTGCTAGCCTAATGGACAACAGCTACACCGTATAATACAGTTGAAAACTATGTGACCATCGAATTATGTTCTTAAGTGGTTCATAACTGTGTTAGTAAATCCACTCGATATTTTTATGTTGTTTAAATTACATTTGCTACATGATTTGCACTGAAGATGTAGGAAATGTATGTTATTTGGTCCAGGAAGCATGTTCCAACAGAAATTGCTGCTTACATTGACATTTATGTTGCGAATTAGTCATCTTATCCATCACATGGACATTAAGGATGCCCTGTTTTGCTACAGTTGTTTCATAGATTAGTGGTATTGTGTGTTGGTGAC